>NW_015506360.1:129493-175097 GCF_001515645.1 Sinocyclocheilus grahami
AAAAAAAATTCAAATGTTTGTTCTGAGCTTTCTCAGCAAACAGGTTTTAAGAAACATCTTTTGAGGTGTTTGCTCAATCCAGTATTAGTAAGCAATGGTCCTCTACACTGCCTTTCCCAGACAAATAAATCTGAAAGGGCCTTTGCTTTGATCTCAAGCCTTTAAGGGGCCCAACAATAGGTTTTGAAGGAGCAGGGGCCCAGAGCCAACACACCCCTCTTACCCGACAACTATAGACTCAGCAAACACGTACTTAATCAATATTTGGCTAGAGAACACCCTCTTGATTCTGAAAACACCCTTTTGAGAATTTATCTGAACACCGAATAGGAAAAAACAACAACTCCCACAAGCAGGGAGGAGAGAGTGAAATACAGCCAGTGAAGAATCAGCCCACTGCAAACAAACGGATGAGAGCGAATGGAGAGAGGAGAAGTTTACAGTGTGTCAATGGAGATCAGGACTCGTTGAGTTTTATGATGTAGACACATCTACATGTGAATAAAAGCCAGAGGTGATTGATCCTTCTAGGAAAACAAAACCATTAACCGGGCTTTGAAAAGGCTGTTTTCCTTTCTCCTTTCCCCTCGCGCTTCCTTTCTTTCATTCACTGTTTTGTTCTTTCTTTCTCTTTTTCAATGCAGATATAGACACCTAAGTAACTCTGTTGCAAGTCCAGGTTTAAATGTACACAAATACAACATAGAAACCAGCTAATGTTTTTGCCCTAAAAATTGAATGGAAAATATTTGTGCAAGAATGTTAAAAAATAACTCATCAATACATTTTAATAAGATGTTTGTTTCAGTCCATTTGACTCACAATAATTCCTGCCAAGAAAATCACATAATTTCATAATGAACTTAACACTATAAATAATAGCTTATCCTTGAGTTTTGAGCATGTATTAGTGGAATGAATAAACTATGGGGATCATTACTATTTCCATCATTTGGTATTTTGCAAAGTTGGTCTAGATGAATGTTTCATTTATTAGCTTGTTTCCATAATGCTGAAAAATTATATTTTAGTCTTGAATATTAAATCTATAAACACTGTTTTCACAAAAAGAAGAATAAGCCATAATGAATTTTGTGTCTCAATATGTGCTCTTAGTAAAACTCTTTTGGTGTGAAGTGAAGTGACATGTGGCCCATACTTGGAATTAGTGCTCTGCATTTAACCCATCCAAAGTGCACACACACAGCAGTGAACACACACACACACCGTGAACACACACAAGGAGTAGTTTTGTTGACCTAATTTGCTTGCACTCATTTAAACGCTCATTTAAGATGATCATCACACAACAAATAATCAACAGCAAAACAGCACGAAAAAGTCAACAAAACAGAAAGATTGCTCAACATAAAACTCACTGTGATTCAAACAGTCCCATATGCCTGACAAAATGTTATGCTGAAGTTCATTTAACTGGAAAAAGTAACAACTAAGCAGAACAAATATAGAGTGAATGTTGTTCAGCATATATTTAAAAGTTACAAAAAGCAAATACGATGTAATTATGTCAACGTCTGAGCTGAAACCAATCTAGCTACTCTACAACATGGAGCTGAACTAATGACATCCCATTTTGGGTTTACTCAAGTTTTCTTTTTTACGCAGCAAGCATTTTTACAGTGCATTTGCAATGTTGTGCGTTTCAAAAGTTCATATCAATCAGCCATCTCCAAACAACAACATATCGACAGTCGTTTGTTAAACTAATTACCAACTGATCTGTATTCGTGATGGCGGTGCTGGAAAAGAGAGAAGAGAGAAGGAAAAGGGCAGTGAGGAATGAATGCGCGCCCCGGGCGGAGAGGAAGGGGGCGGGTTTTTGTCCTGAGATGAAAGTGGGGACGAATAAAGGGCTCGATTTAATCTACTAGAAAAGGTTTTCATTGCAATGACTGAGTATAATGTGCGCCAATTGTAGCGCGGCCCATGACGCGGGGTGATCCGGCTAGCGCGCTCACAGCTCAGAGTTTCTCTCTCCACTTGACATCTAGAACAAACTCCTCTGCGCAAGAATTCCAGAACGGTGGGGGTTAGAAAAACGCGCTGCCTGTATCACTTTCCAAGTTAATAGCCTACATATAATTTCTTCTTCAACTGGGGGAATGGGGTATTTCCTCGAGGCTATCCGCTGTGTGGATGTTAAAAATCTTCGTGATATTTTGACACGTTGTTTTGACATTTTGAGTGTCACTAATTAAATTTCGCCGGAAAATGCAGTTACTTTCTCTAGGCCTATCTGGCGTAATTATTCAGCGATTTTCGCGGCGTAATCTCTCTGCAAAACTAATAGCAATGTTAGTCGTGTTAACATAAGGCATTTTAAACAAGCATAATTTTAAGTACAAAAAAATGTATGATATACCTGTGATGTAATTTTTTTAACAAGGCGATCTGAGGCTACTTTTGTCGATGTTTAGCGAAATTCGCGACTTTCGTGAGCGAGCGCCATTGTAATTTTACTTTTACGGCATTGAGCTTTTTGTTTCGACTTTCTTCGGGAGGTTCGTGATTAAGAAAATGTTAACGAAAATGTAGGCTATTATACATTTATATTTATGAAAATCTAAAAAGTAGGCATTATGTTTATGGTTTTTTTTTTAGTTGACATCACACATATTGTGTGAAATCCACATATTTAAAGGAGAAAATTAATGGTCTCGATCTGAAAAGTCACATAGCCTATACTCTAATCACAAGGTGTTTCGTTTTTTTTTTTTTTGCTTAAAACGTAAAAATTAAAGCATCTTAAAATTAAATAATAGCCTACCTCCAGATGCTGTTGACGTTTTTGGGGACGAAAGGGAAAATTCCAAGACATGATCTAGCTAAAAATGGACACATTATTCAGGCCTCGAAGTCTATAAAACACTTGTGAGCCGGGACTACGGTCATTCGTGAATAATTCATCTCTCATTGCCCGTCCATAATGTCCTCTCTAGCCTTTTGTTGGACCGTTTTTTCTTCCTTTCTTTCCAAATTTTGAAAAGCTTGGAGTCTTTTGTCAGGACCAAGCTACTGCTAGGCCGATCTTTGTCCTGGGGAAACTGAAGCGTGAGTCTCATGGACTCTTTCGCTTTTGTTTCCCAAGTTCATCCTCAAGTGTCCGATTGTGCACCGCAGGAGCGTCTTTTAGTGAACGCTATTCTTGGACAAATGTTTGATTTACTGATTCGGCCAGTTTCACTCCAGGAACGTCTCGTTTTAGGAGGTTAATCTCTGATGCTCCTCAATTCAGTTTCAACGAGTTTCAGGAAAGACACAAAAAACGCTAAAAATATACTGAAGACATGAGCCATTTTCCCATCAATCTGTTAAGCATTTGGGGGCAAAAGAATCAAACTGAAACATTAAAAACGATTTTCATACGGTACCTACGCTACTTTTCCAAAAAAAATTAAATATTATTTTAACAGAACACATATTAGCATTAATAATAATTAATAATAATGTTATTACTATTATTATTATTAAAGGAGTAGAACACATTGTATTACCTATACATATATAGGCCTAAATATTGTATATCCATAATAAAATGTATGTAGATACCTGTAAACTCATGGTGCTCATCTCAGTTCCGCATAAAAAAAACATAAAACTCCTCAGAACTTACATCTGTCGCCGAGAATCCCGTCGATGCTGTGTTTGGCTCTTCTTTCGTTTTCCTCTTTTTATACAGGGAAAAAACAACTGATGATTTCATATAAATTATCACTTTTTACTGGAGTTCAAAAAAGTCACAAATATATAAAAAAAAATTCAAATGTTTGTTCTGAGCTTTCTCAGCAAACAGGTTTTAAGAAACATCTTTTGAGGTGTTTGCTCAATCCAGTATTAGTAAGCAATGGTCCTCTACACTGGCTTTTCCCAGACAAATAAATCTGAAGAGACCTTTGCTTTGATCTCAAGCCTTTAAGGGGCCCAACAATAGGTTTTGAAGGAGCAGGGGCCCAGAGCCAACACACCCCTCTTACCCGACAACTATAGACTCAGCAAACACGTACTTAATCAATATTTGGCTAGAGAACACCCTCTTGATTCTGAAAACACCCTTTTGAGAATTTATCTGAACACCGAATAGGAAAAAACAACAACTCCCACAAGCAGGGAGGAGAGAGTGAAATACAGCCAGTGAAGAATCAGCCCACTGCAAACAAACGGATGAGAGCGAATGGAGAGAGGAGAAGTTTACAGTGTGTCAATGGAGATCAGGACTCGTTGAGTTTTATGATGTAGACACATCTACATGTGAATAAAAGCCAGAGGTGATTGATCCTTCTAGGAAAACAAAACCATTAACCGGGCTTTGAAAAGGCTGTTTTCCTTTCTCCTTTCCCCTCGCGCTTCCTTTCTTTCATTCACTGTTTTGTTCTTTCTTTCTCTTTTTCAATGCAGAAATAGACACCTAAGTAACTCTGTTGCAAGTCCAGGTTTAAATGTACACAAATACAACATAGAAACCAGCTAATGTTTTTGCCCTAAAAATTGAATGGAAAATATTTGTGCAAGAATGTTAAAAAATAACTCATCAATACATTTTAATAAGATGTTTGTTTCAGTCCATTTGACTCACAATAATTCCTGCCAAGAAAATCACATAATTTCATAATGAACTTAACACTATAAATAATAGCTTATCCTTGAGTTTTGAGCATGTATTAGTGGAATGAATAAACTATGGGGATCATTACTATTTCCATCATTTGGTATTTTGCAAAGTTGGTCTAGATGAATGTTTCATTTATTAGCTTGTTTCCATAATGCTGAAAAATTATATTTTAGTCTTGAATATTAAATCTATAAACACTGTTTTCACAAAAAGAAGAATAAGCCATAATGAATTTTGTGTCTCAATATGTGCTCTTAGTAAAACTCTTTTGGTGTGAAGTGAAGTGACATGTGGCCCATACTTGGAATTAGTGCTCTGCATTTAACCCATCCAAAGTGCACACACACAGCAGTGAACACACACACACACCGTGAACACACACAAGGAGTAGTTTTGTTGACCTAATTTGCTTGCACTCATTTAAACGCTCATTTAAGATGATCATCACACAACAAATAATCAACAGCAAAACAGCACGAAAAAGTCAACAAAACAGAAAGATTGCTCAACATAAAACTCACTGTGATTCAAACAGTCCCATATGCCTGACAAAATGTTATGCTGAAGTTCATTTAACTGGAAAAAGTAACAACTAAGCAGAACAAATATAGAGTGAATGTTGTTCAGCATATATTTAAAAGTTACAAAAAGCAAATACGATGTAATTATGTCAAGGTCTGAGCTGAAACCAATCTAGCTACTCTGCAACATGGAGCTGAACAAATGACATCCCATTTTGGGTTTACTCAAGTTTTCTTTTTTACGCAGCAAGCATTTTTACAGTGCATTTGCAATGTTGTGTGTTTCAAAAGTTCATATCAATCAGCCATCTCCAAACAACAACATATCGACAGTCGTTTGTTAAACTAATTACCAACTGATCTGTATTCGTGATGGCGGTGCTGGAAAAGAGAGAAGAGAGAAGGAAAAGGGCAGTGAGGAATGAATGCGCGCCCCGGGCGGAGAGGAAGGGGGCGGGTTTTTGTCCTGAGATGAAAGTGGGGACGAATAAAGGGCTCGATTTAATCTACTAGAAAAGGTTTTCATTGCAATGACTGAGTATAATGTGCGCCAATTGTAGCGCGGCCCATGACGCGGGGTGATCCGGCTAGCGCGCTCACAGCTCAGAGTTTCTCTCTCCACTTGACATCTAGAACAAACTCCTCTGCGCAAGAATTCCAGAACGGTGGGGGTTAGAAAAACGCGCTGCCTGTATCACTTTCCAAGTTAATAGCCTACATATAATTTCTTCTTCAACTGGGGGAATGGGGTATTTCCTCGAGGCTATCCGCTGTGTGGATGTTAAAAATCTTCGTGATATTTTGACACGTTGTTTTGACATTTGAGTGTCACTAATTAAATTTCGCCGGAAAATGCAGTTACTTTCTCTAGGCCTATCTGGCGTAATTATTCAGCGATTTTCGCGGCGTAATCTCTCTGCAAAACTAATAGCAATGTTAGTCGTGTTAACATAAGGCATTTTAAACAAGCATAATTTTAAGTACAAAAAAATGTATGATATACCTGTGATGTAATTTTTTTAACAAGGCGATCTGAGGCTACTTTTGTCGATGTTTAGCGAAATTCGCGACTTTCGTGAGCGAGCGCCATTGTAATTTTACTTTTACGGCATTGAGCTTTTTGTTTCGACTTTCTTCGGGAGGTTCGTGATTAAGAAAATGTTAACGAAAATGTAGGCTATTATACATTTATATTTATGAAAATCTAAAAAGTAGGCATTATGTTTATGGTTTTTTTTTTAGTTGACATCACACATATTGTGTGAAATCCACATATTTAAAGGAGAAAATTAATGGTCTCGATCTGAAAAGTCACATAGCCTATACTCTAATCACAAGGTGTTTCGTTTTTTTTTTTTTTGCTTAAAACGTAAAAATTAAAGCATCTTAAAATTAAATAATAGCCTACCTCCAGATGCTGTTGACGTTTTTGGGGACAAAAGGGAAAATTCCAAGACATGATCTAGCTAAAAATGGACACATTATTCAGGCCTCGAAGTCTATAAAACACTTGTGAGCCGGGACTACGGTCATTCGTGAATAATTCATCTCTCATTGCCCGTCCATAATGTCCTCTCTAGCCTTTTGTTGGACCGTTTTTTCTTCCTTTCTTTCCAAATTTTGAAAAGCTTGGAGTCTTTTGTCAGGACCAAGCTACTGCTAGGCCGATCTTTGTCCTGGGGAAACTGAAGCGTGAGTCTCATGGACTCTTTCGCTTTTGTTTCCCAAGTTCATCCTCAAGTGTCCGATTGTGCACCGCAGGAGCGTCTTTTAGTGAACGCTATTCTTGGACAAATGTTTGATTTACTGATTCGGCCAGTTTCACTCCAGGAACGTCTCGTTTTAGGAGGTTAATCTCTGATGCTCCTCAATTCAGTTTCAACGAGTTTCAGGAAAGACACAAAAAACGCTAAAAATATACTGAAGACATGAGCCATTTTCCCATCAATCTGTTAAGCATTTGGGGGCAAAAGAATCAAACTGAAACATTAAAAACGATTTTCATACGGTACCTACGCTACTTTTCCAAAAAAAATTAAATATTATTTTAACAGAACACATATTAGCATTAATAATAATTAATAATAATGTTATTACTATTATTATTATTATTAAAGGAGTAGAACACATTGTATTACCTATACATATATAGGCCTAAATATTGTATATCCATAATAAAATGTATGTAGATACCTGTAAACTCATGGTGCTCATCTCAGTTCCGCATAAAAAAAACATAAAACTCCTCAGAACTTACATCTGTCGCCGAGAATCCCGTCGATGCTGTGTTTGGCTCTTCTTTCGTTTTCCTCGATCTCCCTTTTTTCCACTTCATCATCATCCTCATCCTCATCTCCGTTTCCACCAAATCTACAGCGCAGCATGCGGCTGATGGAACTCACTGCGGAGAGACAAAAAAAGCTTCATCAATTGACATTATAGAATTCCACTTGTTGAATGTTTAAACGCTTGAAAGCGTGCAGGTATACAATTTCAATCCGTAACCACGAGGCATTTAAAACGATTTTACAGCCTATAGGAAATATATATATATATATAACAATATAGGGTTGCTTTAAAGTCACAAGCCATCTGTTTTGCTTTGTTTTGTTTTTGCATTGTTTTTTTCTCCAAGAAACAGGTGCTGGAAGCAATATCTTAAAAACATCAACTAAACTGCACAGATTGCCAGATACATTTCAGTACCTGAGGGCACGTTATTTCGATCGCAGATTCCATCTTTCAGAAGTTTATCCCGAATCTCCCAGCTGAACATCCCTGGATTCTCTCTCTTGTATTCTTCGATTTGCTTTTCCACATCGGGAGTTGTGCTCTGCTTTCATTACAATAGTTACATAATCATTAAATTTGTATATCTTTATACCATTTTATGAGAACTTACAAAATATCTACAAACGATTTTAACAAGACTGTCTAGATAAAATCGCCAGTTTCCATTTAGTTATAATTATGTGACTATTCACAAGACGTTCTGTACAATTAATTAACACTGGATTACTATGGTGTTTAATTCATTGTTTTAAGTCATAGGATATATTAAACAAGGCAAAAAGTCTGTCTTAAAATCTCTTAAAAATAAGGATTTAACTTTTTAGAATTTCTTATTCTCTAATTCTTTAAGAAACATCTATGCATTGGTGCTTTGGAGACAAATTAACTGATCTGAAGAACCTATAAGAACTTTTTAGGATATTAAGAACAATAGATTCTACACTCTAAAAAATGCTTGGTTGTTTCAACCCAATGTTGGGTCAAATATGGACTAACCCAACTGTTGGGTTAAATGTTGGTTACATTTTTAAATGAGCTTTTTAACCCAACAGTTGGGTTAGTCCATATTTGACCCAACATTGGGTTGAAACAACCCAGCATTTTTTAGAGTGTATACACAGAACATTGACTCTATACAATTAAAATTGTTTATTGTGGAAATTATTTGCTGAACGTAAGGTGCAACATCATAGTCTGTGTACACCCTTAAAAAAAACATGGACACTGAAAAAACACCAAGCATATTTTTTTTAGTCGTTAAGTCAAACACCACACTTCATTTGCAAAACTCCATATTTAAATGTGAAACTGGGATGAGCTTTCTGATCAATTCAGTAATACAATTCAGCCCTAGCAGGACATTAAATGGCCTCGGTGATGTCCTACCTTGGGTTTGCTGCCACCAATAGCACCGGGCCGAATGGATCCGGTCTCCTGGTACCTGCATAAAATTTTGGAAACGCATCCGTGCGACACGCGCAGCTGTCGGGAGATGACGCACGGTCGTATCCCGTGATGGGCCATCTCTACTATCTTGTGGCGGATGTGATTGGGCAGAGGGCGTCCGTTTATGAAGACTCCACCGAGCTGGTTCACGCGGCCCTGACCTAACGGCGTTGAGACTGCAGTAAGAAGGGGGAGAGGTTGTGTCAGTGACTAACAATTTATATAACGATTTCGTTATGCTAAAGTGAAAATATATTTAATAAAGCAAGATATATAAGCGCACATAAACTCATAAACTGAAGTGTGCCGTTATATCTTTCTTTACAAAGTCTTTTTTCCTAACTTGCATCACTAAAAGTTTGCTTTAATGCTTTGTTAAAAGGGAAAACATAATCAAAAGCATGACAGATATGTTCTATTCTTATAATGCAAAAACAACTACAACACAACAACAATAAAACTAATACTACTACTAATAAAAGATAACAATTTATAAATACTACTACTAATACTAAAATGTACTAATAAAAAATGTAATTAATAGTAATAATTTGCAAAGATGTTACTCGTTGACAGAGCACTTTTTATATTATACATTTGTATTTATATATTTTAAAAGTATATCAAAGTTGACAAGCTTGTACAATTTTATATGTAAACTAACATTATGGCGGAAAGCCTTTTTTGTACAAAATGTTAGCTTT
The DNA here is from genome assembly GCF_001515645.1 of Sinocyclocheilus grahami. NCBI lineage: Eukaryota > Metazoa > Chordata > Actinopteri > Cypriniformes > Cyprinidae > Sinocyclocheilus > Sinocyclocheilus grahami. Next base: position 139,087 of record NW_015506360.1, read on the forward strand.
GCATTAAATAAGCTTCAGTACATTAGACTACATTAAAGATTTAATAGTTAAAAAATTAAATGTTTTTTTTTGTTTCAGCTTGAAATAGTAAAGTCATTCCAAGTGGTTGGACGCTGTAATTTCACATCACATCATCACATTCACATGACAAAATAATTAAACCTAAGTTTTCACTCTTAGCAAGTTCATCAGATCAAATCTGTCTTATAAAGAGTCAACTTTGTGAATACTTCTAAGTTCAGACTGTTCTGTCGTAACCACAGAAACGAACACCTTACCCTCCAAGGAAAAGCCTCCTCTCGGGTAGTTTTGGGGTGGCGTGGGGCGCATCATCATGGAAATGCCCCCCGCTAATGCGGTCATATCTCCTCTGCAAGAAAGAAACGGGTGCACGGAGCACTTGATAGAAAAACTGATGTTATCCAAAGAAGAAGCGCTGATCGTCAAGTGTCACTGGATTGCTGAAGTACCAAGTCTTCATTCAGCTGAAAACGAAAAGTCAACTTCAAACCGTCGCTGCCAATCCTCGGAAGATCTTCAGTCGTGGTTTATCTCAACGCAGTTTGGAAGATCAAACTCTCAGAGCTTCGTTCAGTTGTTGTTGACACACTTGTTGTTGAGAATTGGAACGGTGATCAGGGGCGAAACATTTTATCAGTTGTTGAGTTGTTGGCTGCTTCTACTCGTCGACGACTGCGATTGGTCAAAGAGGGAGGGTCCAAAGACTTGGGAAAGCCTTCTGATTGGTCCAAATCCTTCCACTTTCTTGAGCTGTGACCTCGGGAGTTCAAGGGGATTTGTCACCGATAACACCCTCAGACATAAACGGTGATGCTGAGAACAATCTGGAAGATAATAGTGATGTTTTCTTCAAGTAATTGAAAACATTTCAGTTTTGTTCAATGCAGTGGTTTGGAGACGTGGAGAGGTGTTTCCGAGAGCCATCCAAAAGGAGACAATTTGGATGTCTTGCTGATCAAATGCACCTTATTAAACAAATAAATGGTTAATAGAGACTATTAGACCTGAGATGGAAGTGTCAGACAATGTAGACGAGTTGGGACGAGTTGGGAAGCTTCCAGGAACAGAGTTGGGAAACACTGCCGAGTTTCTCCATTTTGCTTTCTCCTGCCACAACCGTATTTTATTTATTGGTAGCCTATTGAACATGAATCCTCTGCAAACCCTAACTTTCAAGTAAAACCCCAAACGCTGCACTGCACAGAGGTATTTATTGTATGCAAGTGGACAGTAGAGTCTCTACAGAATGAAAGGAGCAGCTTGCGGGGGTCTCAGCAGGGTATGACGCCGAGAGTGCCGTAAAAGCTGTCTGTGGAGACCGATACAATTGTGAAGAAGCGTTATTTATAACGCAGAGACATTCAATATAGTCATCCATCCCACTCATTCTCTTGCATGACTCCGCATTTCTCTCTCACACACACTCACTCTCTCCATCTCACATTCAGATGCCCCTCCTCTGTTCCCCGAAGTCACTGAAGTTCCTTTTCTTTGCAGGAGCTCATTGAGAAACTCACGTCAGTCAAACGGCCCCCCGTTCATTCAGAGAGAACCCTGATCAATCAAACAGAAAAACTATCACACGTTCAAACAGAAGAACCCACCTTTTCTTTGCAGGAGCTCATTGAGAAACTCACGTCAGTCAAACGGCCCCCCCGTTCATTCAGAGAGAACCCTGATCAATCAAACAGAAAAACTATCACACGTTCAAACAGAAGAACCCGCTCTGAACATATCAAATGAGTTTAAATTCATTTCCTTCAAAAACTGATGCTAAAACAGACTGAAACCGATAATGCCCTCGTCCGCTTTTGACCGATTTCCATCAGGCTAATGTGTCAAATACGCTGGCTGTCATTTTAGAGCTATCAATTCAGAGACGTCGACAGTTCAATCAGGGGGTAAAGTGGCCCTCTGGTCCTCTGGGATGTGGGCATTATCGCATTGCTGTGCTCAGATGTGCATGTTTCGCGCTGGCGACGGATAAGCGCATGTTATTGCCGTCCGCGGTCCCAGGTGCTCCATAAACGGATTAGCGCAGAGGAGCCCGTGCGCCACAGGCCAGGCTGCCCTCAGAACAAGAGCAGCGCCGCAGCCGCCCATGCTGACTTTAATTGACATCTGACCGCTTCTGCCGGATTGGCCTGAGGGACAAAACATCAAAAGTGATATTATTGCAATTATTGGAAATTTCCCACGTGAGATGCATGACGTATATATCTATCTATCTATCTATCTATCTATCTATCTATCTATCTATCTATCTATCTATCTATCTATCTATCTATATATCTATCTATCTATCGAAAACCCCATAAAATCCAGAAAACATTTATAATAACAATTCCTATACTGCATATTCCTATTAAAATTATTATTATTATTATTATTTTAGATTTTTGGATTATATTTTTTATTATGTATTTTATTTATTAAACGTTATAACAACATGAAAAGGAGGAAGAAGAAAAAGTTTGCTGTTTTGTTGTCGCTGATTTAGCAGTATGCATTCATTTGTAAGCTAAAGAATAAATTGAAAAACACCACGCAAATGACTAGCATCGTTGTTGTTGTTGTTGTTATTATTATTATTATTATTATTATTGTTGTTGTTATTATTATACGTCAAAAAACACTTAACTTTTCCCCAATCGCCCATTGGGGAAATGATGTTCATTTAATGATGTTCATGTACTAATAATATTTCACACAAATTTTACAACTAAGTTTAAAAATGTACAGCAAAAAAAGTTACAGCAGTTATTATATTACATGCACAAATATAAAAGTGAAAAAGTAAAGGTGCTATCTAAGAAAATAATTTCTAAGTGACTGGACCCCATAAAACTATGTCGTTGATTTAGCCTAAAGTAGTCTGCACGATCAAGTGTTATGAATCATAATCATGACTTGAATAGAAATAAACTTATTTAGAATTTACCGGAAGGCGCATCGGATTGCTGACAAAACTATTTCGCCTGTTTGTATTAATAATACAACCTCCTTTGCGTATGAGGATAAGATTATCTCAACGTGAGCTGGGGAAAAAAAAGTATCTGTATGGCTGTGTTAAGACTTTTATGAATTTTTATTAAGTACTCGTGGCCGTGTTGGTATAGGCCACTTTTGGCGCAACTGACCGCTTATGTGGCCTGGTTGCGCATTTTGTGTGTGTGTGTGTGTGTGTGTGAGAGAGAGAGAGAGAGAGAGAGAGAGAGAGAGGTGATGGATCTTATAGCATTGGCACAACAAACTTTAATTAATTCTTTGCATTGCATATCTCAGAAAATCCTGCTATATGAACAAATGTTTCGGGCGAACATGAGCTCTTTCCCCTCGCTTACAGTGCAATAAACACTATAATAATGTTTTCAGATTGAAGAATGTCTATTGCTCACAACAGGCTCGTGGTAACTCGATACAGTCATAAAGTGAGTGGGGATATAAGCGGAATGAGGAGAGACTCAGTTTGATTATCTTTAAAGGGATATTGGATATCCGTGTCAAATCAATTTCGGAGTGAAAAATCCAAGTCAGAAATTTTCCACATCGGTGGAAGAAAAGACATCATAAATAAAGAGGCAAACGCCACACTGGAGAAATGCAAGCGCCCCTGGTTTAGTTTAGACTCTAAAACCAAATAACCCCCGCACGTGTTTCAGAACTCTGGAAAAAATGCCATTATGATTAAACTCAAGAACAATGTTTCTGCTCTGAGGAGAGACTGCGAAACGCACTGATAAGACCGAAACAGAAGCGAAGTGACTGAAGATATGGTTTGATGTTCACTCTCAGCAGTTGGCCGTTCCTTCCATTTATAATTTTATAATTTATAACCCCCTTTCTCGTTTTCTAACTTAACATGTAAAAGGACCTCTTTGCTCCAACCCGGATAGGGGTCACACTCGAATATATTTGTAAATGCAAGTTTACAATGATGCATTATAAAAATAAAAAAATCAGCCCACTAAAACTAAAGTTCAATTATTGACGTATTAAAGTAAAGTTCGTTGCACTCTTTTCATTGCCACTTTTGAATGTTTTTGAAAAACATCATATCAATCATCAGTTATATTAAACGGATAAAAGAAAAGAGGTGTACAGTCACAAAGATACATCAAATCCACAGCTACAGTTACAGCAGGCGGGTGAACATGACACAGTGTGACACTAATCTAAAACTTTCTTAAATTATTATTTAATTATTATTGAGAGATATCGAAAAATAGATTTTTTTTTTATTTAAATGCAATGCAAGGTTAAAAGTGATCAAAATAGTTAAAAACAGTGCAACTAACAGTGAGTGCACCTAAAATATTCATATTTACATACGTTTTTTTCTATAGCTACTGTACATTTCAATATAACATATAATATTAGTTGAATGTCAACTACGTCTACATCTTCAAAAGCCATAGCTTGTCAGGGCTCCAATAAACATTTCTTATTATTATCAATGTTGAAAACAGTAATGCTGCTTAATATTTTTGTGGAAACAGTGATACATTTTTGTCAAAAAAAATTTGATGAATAGAGAGTTAAAAAGAACTAGACTTTTTGTTGTAACAATGTAAAAGTCTTTATTGTCACTTTATTTTCATCAATTTAATACATTGTTCCTGATTAAAACTTTGATTTATTGATTGACTTAAAATATCTACTGAAATTAAGCGGGACCTAAATCTTAATAAGACCCATATAAAATAAAAAAATTAAAATTAAATACAAATATCAAGCTTTTCCCCTACTTGTATAACCTATTGCTTGTGTGTGAGTGTGTGTTCTCTGTTAGTTTCAGGGTAACTGGCCAATAACCTTCATGCTAAGTCTTTACTTAATTTCCAAATGACACCACAAAGAAAAAAAAGACTCATCTGTCTAAATGCATTTGTCTTTTCCAGACCAAAACATTCCACTCAACATTCCACTCAATTGCACAAAGGCACGAACACATCACTTTAGTGTCTTAATGTCTGGATCATATTAGATTGTGAATCTCTGTGTCCTGTGTTTTACCCCTGCAACGCTCCTTCACAAGGGCAGAGAAAGGCGTTGTTTGGGACTATCTGTGTTTTAAAGAGAGCCTCGGGGCTGGGATGATCTCTCACTGCAAACATCTCACACACACACCCAGCTAAACAATGCTTGTCTTTTCACATCTAGATTCCTGAAACATACACAGTTAATTGTAAACTGAACTGAGGCTACTGTGCCATACATCTTCCTATGCCAGAGGTTAACAGATCATTTTCAGACTGGAACTACAGCTTCAACATGATACAGAATAAAATGCACGACCAGTTTGTGTTCTTCTGCCAGTAATCATCAAATATGACATACATATTACAAAAATAAAAGAGTTAATCCATGCAATCTTTATTGCACATTCTGTCAGCTGGTTTTCTTACACACACACAGAGAGCGAGAGCAAGAGAGAGAGTCCATTAAGAAGCTATTGAGGTCCTCACAAGGTCAATGACAGGAGAGCAGTTCCTGTCAATATCACAAGTTGCGGTGTGTTTTTCAAATGTGTAATGGATTATATTGATTTAAGCTCAACTTTTGCAAGGGGATGTGCAGCACTTAGACATGAAATCAGTTTTTAGTGATAATGCATGCAAGTTATTTCTGTATCAGCCATTAGTCTGTTTTAAAGGGATAGTTCACCCAAAAATGAAAATGTTGTCATCATTTACTCACTCTTGTGTCTTTCCAAACCTGTATGACTTTCATTTTCCCGCAGAACACAAAAGAAGATATTTTGTAAAATGTTGGAAACCAGATAGTTTTGGTTCCCATTTTGAAGAAAGCTGGTAACCAAACAGTTTTGGGTCCCATCAGGGGCGTCATGCGGGGGTGATGGCTCATTATGCTTGTCATGTGACACAGCAGCCACTATAGCACTGTATAACTGATATAGGCTTATGTTTTATTTAATTTTTTTCCTTTTTATTCGAAATATTTCCAAACGTGTTAACTATATCAGGAAATATCTCGATTCTCAAACGTGTAAGTAAATGTGTTTTGCACCAGATTGTTATTTGTGGGTGACAAAGTAGAGTAATAGTGTAATCTATTAACTACACATAAAAACCCGTCTTTTTACTTAAAGGGGTCATATGATGCGTTGTTTGTCATTTCTCCGATCACAAATGCAGACATGGTTTTATGTATATGTGGCGCGATGCAACGCAACGCGTAAAAAGACAGTATAAGTCATTATAATCCATAATTATGTCCCCACTGGATGCAACGAATGCCTCGTTTATAATGGGTTTTCATGTTTTTGTCTCGTCGTTCCGGCCGGGCAGGGCATCATCACAATATGGTGAGGGGCGTAACATTTCCGTCACACGCTTGAGGTATTCGGCCAATCACAACTGGATAGCACGCCAATCAGAACACACCTTGCTTTTCAGAACGATGAGCTTTGTAAAAATCGACGCGTTTCAGAAAGGCGGGGCATAGAGGAGAAACAATAATGTACAGTATGTGGAAAATAATGTGTTTTTTGAACCTTAAACACATTTCATTACACCAAATGCACAAAATAATGTGCTTTTTAGCAGCATCATATGACCCCTTTAAGTAGGCCTACCAGATATGGGTGTCATGACATAAAATATTTTTAATACGACTGACTTTGTATTTAATGTGAATTTAATAACATTATTGTAAGTTACTATATTAGGCTATAACATTTTCATTTTACAGAGAGCAAAGAACATTTAAATTACCAAAGAACATTTTACTCTTCAGTTTAGCCAGACTCTCAAAAACTCCCATTTAGATCACTGAAGCTGTTTACACTGCGAAATGAATATCTTACATTCGTACGCACATCTGCACAGTCAGCAAGCAAGTGAACAAAACACCGCGTTCAGCGATGACTCCTCTGAACGTCTCTGATTGGTCATTGCGTTAAACACATTTCATTACACCAAATACACAAAATAATGTTCTTTTTAGCAGCATCATATGACCCCTTTAAGTAGGCCTACCAGATATGGGTGTCATGACATAAAATATTTTTAATACGACTGACTTTGTATTTAATGTGAATTTAATAACATTATTGTAAGTTACTATATTAGGCTATAACATTTTCATTTTACAGAGAGCAAAGAACATTTAAATTACCAAAGAACATTTTACTCTTCAGTTTAGCCAGACTCTCAAAAACTCCCATTTAGATCACTGAAGCTGTTTACACTGCGAAATGAATATCTTACATTCGTACGCACATCTGCACAGTCAGCAAGCAAGTGAACAAAACACCGCTCATCTGAACGTCTCTGATTGGTCATTGCGTTCATAAGCTCAACGGAATCGTGTGTGATTGGATATAATGCAGCGCTGTACAAACGCGTGTGTCTCTGGCTCAACGCTGATTTGAATAGCAGCTGATGCTGTGCCGCAATAAACGATCTAATCACACCGGTGTGATTGTATCAAATATAAAAAATATTATTTGGCTATTTTTTGTATTTTGGAAGATGAAATTAAAATCCACTTGGCTCAGAAATCTGAGGGGGCACGCCTCTGGGTCCCATTGAATTCCATTGTACAGACAAAAATACAGTGGAAGTCAATGGGAAATTAAACTATTTTATGTTCAGCCAAAAAAAATAATAAATGCATACATGACTGGGACGATGTGAGGGTGAGTAATGACATAATTTTACTTTTGGGTGAACTCTTTAAGAACAGCATGTGCTTGATAGTGAAATACACGAAAATGACAAAAAGTCTTTGTACTGTACACCTCAACATGTACAAAAAATATTAACGCTGATGTCTATGGAAACGGCAATAATGATCCTTACAAATATAATCTGACGACATGTTTTATTGATATCATATACAGATTGTGTAGGTAACTATTACGTTTACTCTGCTCTTCTCCAAGTTTACCGAAGACCTACTTGAACGTGTTTCGGTAGGAGATCATTGATTTGCGTGTTGTAAATCCCACAGCTCGGATTCAGCACGAACTAACATGGCGGCGCCCATCACCCGGTATAGATCAAGTGTTTAAACTACCAAATAGATTCACATATTTCAGAATCGGAATATCAGATATTTCATAACATAGAGAGCATGCTTGTGAATATTTTGAATAAAACAGGAAAAACGAAATAAAAGCAATCCATGTGTCATATTGTGGCTGCGTTGTGTCACATGACAAGCATGACGCGTCGCCATGGAAACAATAAGGCGATACATTCTAAAATAACGGTCGCCTAAAAAAAAACTCAAGCTGGGGGCTCAGCTAGAATATTTTAAACTCACGTGCGAAAGTTAAGCAAGTAGTCACTTAGCAGAAGCTTTTCTTCTAAGTAGATCAGTGATATATAGACACAATCCCTATGGAGCAAACTGAGGTTAATTGTCTTGCTCAAGGACACAGTGTTGATGGCCCGCTAGCATCCTGCTACAAAGCCTGAGTGTTAGCTGCAATGCCACAACATCTGTTTCATTATGGCAAATCCTGAAAACAGTTGTTTTTATTGCATGTCAAACAAAACTGATAACAGCTTATGTATGTTTCTATCATGTAAGGCACGATACGATGGATTAGAAGTCAACTGGGCTATAAGCATCATTATGTATATTCCCTGGGAATCAAACCCAAAACCTTGGTGTTGCTACCAGTTGATCTGTATTGTAAGCTACATTGTAAGTGTCTATACATGTACAAACAGAAAGCAAAAAGAGCATACAAGTGAAGCTGCTTAGTCCAGCACAGAACCAGAAACCAGAAAACTCTTGGTAATGCCTCTGAATTTTTCACAAAAGCTGACGATCAACAATCCAGGCTTCAAAAGACAGTATCCCATGTTATCCGAGGGGAGTTTAATCAAACAAAGTGTGCTCCTTAAGCGTAGACTTTCAGAGAAGGTCATCTATACGCCAACACAAGTCATATCTGTTTTGAGATCATGTCTGTTGACCACAGCGGACTCTCTCTCCTGGACGGCCCTCTTTTTGTGTTAATAGCCTGCCCGCCGCTACCCTGAAAGAGATGCTGGAACAAAGCAGGTATTTATTTCAAGGCAGTGTTGTTTTAGGAAGAGACTTAGAGGTCTCGAGTTAAAGTCACCCCCTTTCTAGGTCATGCAAAATCCTCCTCTCTCCTCGGCTCGGCCCGGCCATGAATACAGCCACTTCAGTGCCCTCGGAACAAAAGGGCAGGAAGAATGCCGGCGACTGGAGGAGCGGCGAACCCACTGGGAGGGATGGACAACCTGCTGGCTCAGACTGGGAGGAGGGAGTCTGTTTCAGCCAGTCTGCCGGGCTTAGAGTTAAAGATTACCTTTGAAATCTGCACCCCTCCTCTCTCCCTATAACTCTGCTCCTCTCTCTCGCCTTCGCTCACACCTGCGGGCAGGCATGGAGAGTGGTTAGATGAGTCCCGGAGAAGATCCTCTTTGGTGGCAGAGAAGGATCTTTTTGTTCTCTAATCCTTCTCTGGTCTTAAACATGTTAAGCCCAACTGGACCTCAAAGAGAGGCTGTGCTGAAGCTCAGGGTCTCAATGGAGGCATTCTTCCCCACCCGCGCTTGTCCCGAACGCAGAGGAATCTGCCCTCGTGCGTCTCAAACCGCTTGTTCAGTTAAAAAGTTCAGAGTTCCTCACAAGTTGGAAGTCAGTACACTTGACTTTCACTGCAGGTTACCTCCAACAATAAGGAATATATTATTAAGGCAAAACACCACAGGTGAATAGGCTGAAATTTGAATAGATATCACCTCACCTCCCCTATTGATTACATTTTCAAGTTTTCTGAAATGTGTAATACGCAATTGAGGCATTGTCTAATTAAATATGCACACATTTGCATACATTTCTAGAACAGAAATGTGAACATTGAATAATGTTGGATAATTTTTGTTTTATTTTTTTGGCATATTAAATGTTTTTACGAAGGAGAATTTTGAATTTCTCTTTTTATAACTCCATAAATCAGAAAATACTGACAAAAGCCAGGAAAAAAAGTAATTTTTTTCAACATGTTTTTAGGAGTATATTTATGTTCTATATGTATAGAATAATCGTAATTTTAGTTACGTTAACCAGGCAAATGATATATGATCAAATACCTCTGTAAAAACCTTCAGAATATAGATAATTGGACTATAAAATGGACATTTCTGATTCAGTACCGGAGAAAAAAACTAATTTGGAGAAGATGGCCTTTAAAAATACTATGACCCGGTTTCACAGACGGGGCTTAGCTTAAGCCAGGACTAGGCCATAGTTCAGTTAGGATTTTAAAGTCATTTTTATAATTATGCCTTAGAAAAAACATTACTGGTGTGCATCTTGAGACAAAACAAGGGCACTGACATATTTCAAGATCAATCAGTGCAAGTTTCTTTCGGTTGAAACAGCTCAGATTTACATTTTAGTCGGGGACTAGGCTTAAAGGGATAGTTCACCCAAAAACGAAAATTTGATGTTTGTCTGCTTACCCCCAGGGCGTCCAAGATGTAGGTGACTTTGTTTCTTCAGTAGAACACATATGATGATTTTTAACTCCAACCGTTGCAGTCTATCAGTCGTATAATGCATGGCAATGGTAACAAAATCTATGAGAGTAAAAAAAACATGCACAAACAAATCCAAATTAAACCCTGCGGCTCGTGACGACACATTGAACAGTAAGACTACATCTTGGATGCCCTGGGGGTAAGCAGATAAACATCAAATTTTCATTTTTGGGTGAACTATCCCTTTAAACCTTGTCTGTGAAACCGGGGGTATGTATTGTAATTGTAATACAGACACAGATTCATAAAGTGTAATAAAATAAACACTTAAAAGTGAATTTTTGGAGGTTTTCTTTCCACTAGTCTGAAAGAAGACATGTTATGGAAGCCCCTAAATAGCCCAAAATCTCAAAATGTATCATTGCATGGAAAAAAGTGAGAGAGGAGTATCAAGACTTGTGCTTGAATGACTCTTTACCTCAACATAACTATATGTCTTCACTAATACCTAGTATTATGTCAAGGGATTTTTAGTGGTGCTTGTTTGGCTATTATTTTTAGGAATGGTGGTCAAAATAAAACAAGGCAAAAAAATCCCAAAGACACATTGTAGTAGGGACTTATCAGAGACCAGAATATTGGACCAGTAAGTAACACCCTAACAACCTCTCGGAACACCCTAACAACACCTTAGCAACCATACACTATACACCCTAGCATCATGACGGCAGGTTTTACACATATCACCACTCACATCTCTTCAAAAATTAAAAAATCTAGTCATTTGCACGATCACCTGAATAAAACTTGTAGATCAAATTCTCAGTGTTAGGATTAGAATGTGATTCTGTCGTGGAAAAGCTTACACAATCTTACCAGTGTGAACCAACCTTCAGGCTGCTGGTTGAGAACAGAAGGTGTGTTCCCTTGTGTCGTCCAGCCAGTAATCAGCAAATTTGACACACACATGACATGGCAAAAAAGATGAAAGAGTTTTTAAAAAGATTTCATCTGCCCTCTAGCATCACACACACTGACTGTCTCACACGATGACCTCAAAAAGACCTCAAAGAGAAAAATGATTCACTATATGTGTTGAAAGAAGATCTTCTAAGACTGCATTTATTTGATCAAAAATATAGTAAAACAGTAGTATTGAGAAATATTATTACAATTTAAAATAACTGTTTTCTATTGTAATACATTTTAAAATGTAATTTATTGCTGTGATGAAAAAGTGGAATTTTCAGCATCATTACTCCAATCTTCAATGTCACATGATCCTTCAGAAATCATTCTAATATGCTGATTTACTTCTCAAGAAACATTTCTGATTATTATCAATGTTGAACAGAGAGTTCAAAAGAAATCTGAAACAGAAGCATTATTATCTTTATCATTATCAGTCCTTATTGTCAATTTAATGCATACTTACTGAATAAATGTATTATTTTCTTTCACAAAAAAAACCTGACCCCAAATTTTTTAATTGTAGTAAATGAAGTTGTGGCCTAATGGTTAGAGAGTTGGACTCATAACCCAAAGGTTGCGGGTTCGAGTCTCGTACCAGCAGGAATTGTAGGTGGGGGGTTTTAGAGCACGCCACGCTGGGATGTCAGGTGACGTACTGAATAACTGAATCACTTTTTTGAAACAGTTCTTTGAAATGAACTGTTCAAAAGAATCGATTCGCGGAAATGACTCGAACTTCTCCTCGATAGCCGCCTGCCAGCTGTTCGGGGCGCTGCAGCGCAGCTCTCATCGAGTCAACAAAAGAACCAATGACGCTGTCCACTCTTACACATCACCATTCCCCTCGACCGCTAAAATTCACTTCACAAAGTCTCGATGGACCGCAAAATATAAATACATAAAACAAACATCAATGCCATTGTATGTAAATAAAATAAATCACCACCATGACCGCTGGTAACCCGAGCGTGATGTCACGCCAGCCTCCAACACGCGCCACCAGGCGTCAGCCAATGGGAGCACGGGGAAACCGGCCCCTGCCATGACAACGCTTCCATCACTTCCGGGCTGAGAGCGACGGCCGGCGCGAGTCAGCGATCGCAATATACCGACCCAGAAAAAAAATAACAATCATCGCTCTGTACTTGCCGCGTCTAGCTCTTCTATAATACATTTTAGCATTTTAAATAGGATGTTGCGAGTCTAACTGAATCAGCGGCGTCATCTTGGAAGAATAAGGTGAGTGTTTATTGTCTGTGCGGGTCGTGCGGTGCAGATGCGCGCGGAGAACGTTGATTTACATGTGAAAGACGCATGCATATAGCAAAGCATCGTGCGTGTTATTACTCGGGTTTGCATGCTCTGACACCTCGCAACCGGAGGAATGTAGGATATGGATGACATCGCATTAATCTCTTGATACTGATCATCTCTCAGGCCTCTTCTGCTCCCAGCCTGCAATGACACACGCATTCATATACAAAATATGTTGTGCTTTTTAGCTATGATCATGCACATCTCTCGTACTCCATACACCTGCATGCACACTAAGCACACAATCTCACATCAACAAACATGACATTTACACATTTCACACCCCATCAGTTTAGATTCTCTGTGTTATGGAAAGGCAGATGAGCATATTTTGTCATGAAGAAGATGTTTTGCTTAAATGAGTGTGCTGGTGGCATGGGACTGCAGTTTGTTGTGGGTGATGGGGAAGATAGTGGGTTGACATGCTTTGAGATAATCCTGCTGGATTATGTGCTGTCAGTTGAAGGCCAGCACTAAGAATAAGTATCTGCAAATGCAGTGTGTTTGAATGGTGACCATGCAGGTTAGGCACTAGATGACTGGACTTGAACTTGAAATTGTATGATAATGAGAAGGTTTCTTATGATAAGGCTTTAGCGGGCTAGACTTATGTATGTATGTATGTTAATAGGAACATACATTTTTCATCCATATGCATAGCATATTCATGTTATACACCAATCATTGTCATTTCTTCAAGAGTAGCCTCCATCTATTATTTTAGGTGCATCAAATCTTTGTTACTCAACCGTGTTCTTCTGTGTCTTGACATTCTAATGAAGTCCAAAACACACTGGTGCTTAATAACTGCTCACAATCCACCATATTGCCACAATTGAAATGGATGCTTCAACCAGAAATGTAAAGGTTACTATTTAAGATGATTTTCTTTTCCATGCAATGAAAGTCAGTAAGTAAACACTGGTTGTCAAACTACCCCAAAACACAATTAAGGGTATATGAATGATATAGTGAGAGAGTGAATGGTGACGGTATTTTTGGGTGAACCATTAAGGAATAGTTCATCCCCAAATATGAAAATGATGTCATTTACTCACCCTCATGTTGTTCCAAACCCATAAGACGTTATTTTTGATGAAACCTAAGAGCTTTCTTTCCCTCAATGGAAAGTCGAGGCACCAAAACATAAAAGATCCAAAAAGGTTGTAAAGGCACCGTAAAACAAATCCATATGAACTGAGCATATGGTTTAATCCAAGACTTGGGAAGTGATGTAATTGCTTTGTATGATAAACAGATTTAATTTAGGCTTTTATTTACATTCACATTTAGTTAGGGTGACCATACGTGCCATTTTCCCAGGACACGTCCTGGCCAGGATTTCTATATTGCCTAAAATATCTAGGTTTTGGCTTTGTTTGCATGTGCAGACCGATCGGTGTATGACATCAAAATACCATACAGACGCTTCCTTATGCTTTCAAAATGCTCTCGGGGTATTTTGATATCATACACCGATCGGTCTGCACACGCAAACAAAGCCAAAACCTAGATATTTTAGGCAATATAGAAATCCTGGCCAAGACACGTCCTGAGAAAATGGCACGTATGTTCACCCTACATTTAGTCATTCAACAGATGCTTTTATCCAAAGCGACTTACAAATGAGGACAATAGAAGCACTCAAAACCAACAAAAGGGCAATAATATGTAAGTGCTGTGAAGTCTCGGTTAGCCTAACGCAGTACACGTAGCAAGTTTTATTTTTAATAATAAATCAAAAGAAAACAAGTAGCTAGAATAGGGAATGCTAGTGTTAGAGGGCCTTTTTTTAATAAAACAAGTCGGCTCCTTTTTACAAAGCCTTTATAACATTTCTGGTTATAAAAAATTATAAAAACTCTCAATTTGTGTTTTTGAATATTAATCAAAGTCTTGAGGGTTTGTGATGACAAGAGGGATTCATTTTTTTGGGAAAACTATCCCTGTAACGCTATAAATCGTTATAAGCAAGATGCATTTAATGACATTTATTTCAGAAACACATTACAAGCAGAAAAAGATGCACCAAGCATGATTACAAAGAGATTTCAGTGTGATCTTCAGGTTTGTAGAGTGCGCAATGATGGTTTATGCTGCCACTGGAAACACGATTTACATACTTAAAATGCATCATAGATTGTGAGTGTTCGAGTATTCAGCAGTTCTTGAGTGTGAATTGATTTGCTCCTTCCCTATGGGCTGGATTCTTCATGATTGTCCCGGTACAGGAGTGCATGACTAATGTCCTCTATTCTCACACCCTGAGCACGAGGTGATGGACCAGCCGAACAGGTCCGAACACACCCTGGTTCCTCAAGTGGTGTATAAAGGGGATTATGGGTAATGAATGATGGGGCTCTGATTAGAATTCCTGGTAGGTGTGTCTGGAAGATATTCCTGTTCCTTCACTTCTGCAACCGTTGTCTGTGTTTTTGTGCGGGGGAGTTTGACCCCTTGATGAAGAGGAAAAAGGAAGAGAACACTTTCCAAAAATGTTTTGTTTTTTCACTTTAAGCCTCTGTTGTTAGTAGTTAAGTCCCCTTTACTGGTTCCTCCTCTCCGTGTTAAAGATGGCACATTTGTCACTGGCCTTTAGTGTGCTCAGTTATTCACACACAAATCATGTTGGTTCTTGCCCGTGCGAAACTCAACATCACAATGCTAGGCTGTTGAGTGGTCACCAGGGTGTTGCTATTTGGTAGCTAATGTGTTCTGAGTGGTTATTTGCACTCTGCTATATGCAGTTTCTAGCATGTTCTGGCTGGTTGATTATTTCTCGGTCCGTCCTTCGGTGTAAGTCAGTGGGATTTTTTTCACTCGTTCAATCATGAATATTAATAAAGCAAGCATGATTAAGTAGACATTTTAAAGCATTCAAGTTACAGGTATTAAATTAATGCAGGTGATCTGTACACATCGTGCCCTTGAGCAATGCACACTCTTTCTTTCAGCTCTGTGTTGTGGCAGACAGTGCAGGTGAGTTTGGATCAGGTTGCTCAGGAGAGATGATATTTAATACCTGAGCTTGGCTGAAGATCTTCATACATTGACTGCTTCTCAGATGACCATCTAATAACTAACTACTGTGCCTCATTCAGATGCACTAGTCCATCACCAGTATTGGGCCTTATGAAATATGGATTGAAACCATTTAGAGTGAATGTACAGAGGATGATTACACATTTGTTAAACATATTTCAGTGGTAGAAGTGGTTTGGCGTTACCTGGCTATGCCCATCCAGCATTTTGGAGTTGTAAATGTGGATTTAAGCTAAATATTTTGATGCATAAAAATACATTTTAGAATTTCTACACATCAATAAGGAGTCATTGGTTGCTAAATGATAACTGCTATTTTTATTCGGGTTTAGCGTCCACTACCCAATACATTTTTGGGACCTCTGTATTTTTAAATTGTACATGTTTAAATTCTGAATTGGCCATTTTCCACCCTTTACTTACTCTGTCTACACGAGATATGTCTGGCACGGCACATCACAACCTGTCAGAATGAAATCCCTCCCATTATAGTAAGCAATTATAATAATAAACAACTATACAGCTAGAGCCTTTAAGTTAATAGATGCACATTTGCTATTTTTAAAGTTCAGGATGCCATCTTCAGCCACTTCCTTTCCATCTGGAAATGATTTTTAGAAATATTGCTTTTTTTATGAATTGATAGCTATGTTTCCTTCCCCTTACATTGGGGAAGTTGTGGCCTAATGGTTAGAGAGTCGGACTTGTAACCCAAGGTTGCGAGTTCAAGTCTCATACCGGCAGGGATTGTAGGTGGTCTTCCACCTTCAGTACCACGACTGAGGTGCCCTTGAGTAAGGCACCGAACCCCCAACTGCTCCCCGGGCACCGCAGCAAAAAATGGCTACTCCGGGTGTGTGTTCACGGTGTGTGTGTTCACTGCTGTGTGTGTGTGTGCACTTTGGATGGGATAAATGCAGAGCACTAATTCCGAGTATGGGTCACCATACTTGGCCACATGTCACGTCACTTCTATATATTTCACTATTGACTGATAAGTCATAGTGAGAATGAATGTTATGTTTCAAGTTTCTGGCCTAATTTTGTAATTTCATAATAATACTACTGTTCCAAAGTTTGGGGTCAGTAAAATGTTTTTAAAATAATTCATACTTTAATTCAGCATGGACACATTAAATTGATCAAAAATGACAGGGAAAAGACATTTGTAATGTTACTAAACATCATGTAATGTTACTAATTTTTAAAAAGAAATGCTGTTCTTCAAACTTTCTGTTCATTAATGAATTCTAAAAAATAAGAAATGGATGCTTTGGATCCATGGAAAATGGAACATTCTGTATATTTCACATAGTTGTCCATCAGAATATTTGTTGATAAGTGAATAGGCCTTTACATAGTGGTCAAACTCCTCATATGTTAATGTGCTAATGCTTATGACACAACTGATTTCTGAACGACCTAGTTTTTGCAGCTTAGTTTCTATAAATGGTCTGTGTGGACTTGGGAGAGAGATGTGAACGTTAGAGTCATGTCTTCATAATACACGTCTCTTTAGTCTGTGACATTCCTCTGGCCGGAAAAGGTTTTCACGTCCATATGCAACTGGTCTCCAGGCGAATATGTCTGGGATTTTTTTGGGAGTCAGGGAATGTGCTATCTGTTATTGCTGCTCCATACGCAACCCTTTCACACAGCTTGAGGCCAACGACTTTACCATATGATGTTTATCACAGCAACATTCTGCTTGCAATCCACTATCCACAAGTAGTTTAAGAAGTCTATTTTTCCTCACATAGAGGAATGTTAAAGAGTTTGTGTTGCAATATTGGAATTTTTAGCAAGATAGTTCACCCAAAAATCATTAACTCACTCTCATGTTGTTGTAAACCTATATGACTTTTCTTCTGTGGAACATAAAAGAAGATGTTTGAGAAATGTCAATTACAATACAATAAAGGTCAATGGGCTCAAATGTTGTCAGGTTCACAACATACTTCAAAATCTAATTTTTCTGTTTTTCAAATGTTCATGTAATCATTTCAGGGTCTCATGTGCTATCATTAAGTTGTATTATATATCATATATTGGCATTTTATAGACCACCCTGCTTTCTAGAAATGCAAAGTGACCTGACCTGATAAACTTCTGACTGCCTCCAAACCTCTGTTGTGATGGAGTCTACAATTGAAGCTTCAAGGAGAGCACGTTTCTGCTGGGTAGATGATATTTGAGAACATCTATATCCTGGATTTTCATTTTGACCTTCCTCTAAAGTAGCAAAGCCAGAGAAAAAAGTCTGCAGCTTGTATTTTTCCCAGCAAGAAAATGGGAAAGGGGTTGTTTCATCCTTTGCTTTTTCTTGTACAAGAGTGTTGTGTTTATCTGTAAAACGTGCATCTTCCCAGAGGGGTTTAGGGGGGTTGCACTTGAGAATTATTGACCTATTTCCAACATCATTTTTAAGTTCAACACTGCTTATTCTATCATATGGGCCACTGGTATATCAGGTCAGTCTTTATTTTGGGATATCAGAAATTGGCCAAATATCCGTTTGTATTTCATGTTCTGGATATGCTTGTCCACCCCCCATCTCTCCCCTCCTCAACACACACATGTATTCATAAGCATATCCTCCTCTCAAACAGAACACTGTTTTAGTGTGAGCTTCATCCTTCCAGAGCAACAAAGCCTGTCTTGTTTGTCGTCTGAGCTCACGGCGTTGCGTTCACTGTCTGCCAGCCATGCCCAGTTAAATCACAATGACCCTGTCAGAGACGGGTAGAGTAAGTTTGAGTCTAGATAGCATCATTTCCTAAACCTAAATCGGTCCGTGTTATTTCAACAACTGTTTTTAACAACAAAAGGACTGGTAAAAACGACATTACCCATGATTCTGCAAAAAAAAAATTCCACCAATGAGGGAACTGAAATGAGCAAATCACACCAAAGAACTCTTTAGCGCCCACTCACTCCCATGAAGCACAGTGAATGGTGTGAACACTCTTTGGTGCTTGTATTCCCCCACAGCTCATCCTTATTCCCAGGAGGCTTTGCACACCGTCATAGCAGGAAGCAAGAGTGGGAAAAAGAAATGGAACAAGAAGTTGCCCTCTTAGCCAGCAGGTTTGACAAAAGGCAGTAGTACGGCCAACAAGTACCATCTAGACCTTAAAACATTTCAAGAACGCAGAAGAACTCCGTAAGACCTTCAGAAGAATAGGAATACTATCACATACTTGGAGGACAGTAAAGAACAGCACAAAGTGAGTGGAGGACAATAGTCCAAGCTATAGCTAGTGTGGTTCTGAGGGCAGTAAATCACTACCTTCTCTTTCTTTCTGTCTTCTCATCCTCCGATCTCTCGTTCCTCTCAGGATGAAGTTGAAGGAGGACATGTCTCCTCTCCTGCTGCAGGTCTTTCGATCGGTCGTCTGGGTTTATTCCGTCATCACATTCCTGCCCTGGTACCTGCTCTCCGGAGCCAGCGAGAGGCAGGCCTGTGCTAAACGGGTCAAAGCGCGCTCTGTGAGTACAACAGTAGGAGTAATAGGCCCTAAATATTCATTTAGAACAGATTCATTTGACATACACTACTGTTCAAACGTTTGGGGTCAGTATGATTTTTTTTTTTTTTTAAAGAAGTCTCTGACTGCATTAAAGACTGCATTTATTTGATAATAAATAAAGTAAAATTGTGAAATATTATTACAATTTAAAACAACTGTTTTCTATTGTAATATATTTTAAAATGTATTTTTTTCATGTGATGCAAAGCAAAGATAAAAAAAAAAATTTAACTGACCCCAAACTTTTTAACAGTAGAGCACATAATACATGCAAAAGATGATAATTCAACTGCGATTTTCATAGTTTATCTTAGATTAATGGAGGGATTTGAGTCACGGTCATTACTGATCAACATCACTTAATACAATTGCTGGTTAAAAAAACCATTGAGAGAAACAAATGTGATCAATCAGGTCACAAGTATGTTTGAATTTGGACTCTTTCCCATCTTGCAATAGTGTTCCCTGACACATTTTGTCACCCTGTGCTTGTCACACATGTCCAGATCGTTCCCCATGACCTCATTCTGATCACCTGTCCCGTCAGGTAAGCGGGAGTCCGGCAGGGTCGTACCGGGCCGTGAACAGCCAGCAGAAATTGGTGTCCCTGCTGCATGAGGGTGTGGATACTTTGGATAAAGTATTTGAATACGCTGTAGTACACTTCCCTCAACGAGACTGCCTGGGCACTAGAGAGCTGCTAAGTGAGGAGGATGAGATACAGCCTAACGGCAAGGTCTTTAAAAAGGTGAGACACACACACACACACACACACACAAAGACTCGTATTGTCACATACTCTCAAGGGCTTTGGAACTTTGTTCACACTGCAAGTGATACTGATTTATTGAATCCAGTCTGCAAATCTAAAAAGTGTTTTCAAATTGCAGTATATCCACATTAGTTGCTATATTATGTCAATGTCAAGAGACTTTCTTCTTAAATTACATAAAAAAGCAAGTTGTCAGTGGCTGTTTACATGCACAATTTTTGTTTCAGTCGGACTGAATTAATTCTGATTGATGAATCTGAATGTAGTGTTTACATGAATGCTAAATAAAGTGATCCATTTGAAGTGTGCGTTTGTCACAAGCTTCAAATCGGAATTGATTTTTTTGTGCACACTGCACGAACATAGAGAGTTTCCCACTGTGTGCGCATAATAACCATTCTTTATTTGTTTTAAACAGCAGAATTAATGTTTATAATTTGATGACAATGAGCATAGCTGCATTTATTTGATAAAAAATACTGTAAAATCAATAATAATGAGAAATATGACAATTTAAAACAACTGTTTTCCATTTTAATATATTTTAAAATATATAATTCCTGTGATGCAAAGCTGAATTTTCAGCATCATTACTTCAGTCTTCAGTGTCACATGATCCTTCAGAAATCATTCTAATATGCTGATTTGCTGCTCAAGAAACATTTCTTATTAATATCAATGTTTGTGCTGCTTAATTTTTGTGGAAACTGTGATATTTTTTTCAGGATTCTTTTTTGAAAGCTATAAATGTATTTACTGTCACTTTTGACCAATTTAATGCGTCCTTAGTGGGAAAAAAAAGTATAGATTTTATTTTATTTATTTATTTTTCTTAATACCACAAACCTTTAAACAGTGTGTATGCCTAAAAACATATTTAGGCTTTTAGTGTTTACAAAGACCCTTTTTTTATACCCTCAGAAATGGTTTAAAACATATTTTTCTAAACACATACTTAAACAATATTCAAGTATATATCAAGTCTGTCTAAGGCTAAGGGGCCAGAGAGAACTCACCCACAAACTCTCTTGAACTTTCTTGAAAGTTCAGTGGCCGTCTCTTTGTAAACCGTTTTTATCTCTGGCCTGTTGTTGTCCAGAACTGTTTACATGAAACTGAAAAGAAGTCACAAGCTTGTGTGTTTTAATACAATGCAGTATGTCTTTCTCTCTAGGTGATTCTGGGCGATTATAACTGGTTGTCGTATGAAGACACTTTCCATCTGTCTCAGAGGTTTGGTAGTGGGTTGGCTGCACTGGGCCAGAAGCCTCTTTGTAACATCGCCATTTTCTGCGAGACTCGTGCAGAATGGATCATAGCGGCGCAGGCTTGCTTCATGTACAACTTCCCCTGTGAGCAATTAAACCACAAACACAGAGTATTGTCTGCTGCATTATGCTGACTAGGAGAAAATGCCAGGCCAAAAATAGCAGCACTGCTGTAGTACTAGATGAAAGACTACTGAAGAATCACACTGAAGAATTGAGAATTGTTCGATTCAAGCACACACACACATGCATGCTGCAGGAAATCAGTTCACATGTTAACAGTGAATTTGAATTAGTGCATCTCACTATGATGTGTATCTATAATTTAAAAGATGAATATGGTATGCCAAAGTTTTTGATCTGTGCATGCTTTTTTAGACTGATATTACCCTCTTGGGAATTACAGAAGAGAAGGTAAACAACCGTAATTTTACTGTTACTGAAAATAAAGTGATTATTATTATCAAAAACTTGGCTTTTT
Organism: Sinocyclocheilus grahami; assembly: GCF_001515645.1. NCBI lineage: Eukaryota > Metazoa > Chordata > Actinopteri > Cypriniformes > Cyprinidae > Sinocyclocheilus > Sinocyclocheilus grahami. The sequence goes on from NW_015506360.1 coordinate 160,980, forward strand.
ATTTTACAGTACAATTTGATTGAATTTGTAATATATTTATTTTTTTCTTTCTTTCTTTATTTTATTGATCTTAATTTTAACATTTAAATAATAATAAAAAATATTATTAATAATAATTTATTTTTATTGTATAGTCATATTAAATTAATACTCTTACTGTATATATTGAAACTTTATTTATTATTAAATACGTTTTATTTTACAATACAAATATAAAGAAATGGCAATATATGTATTTATATGTTTTTAATTGAAATCATAATAATAATAATAAATTATTATTATTATTTAAAGAATTCAGGGTTTCTTGATGTTATTATTAAATACTCAGCTTTTTATTTTACTGTTAAATTTGATTGAAATAGTAATTGTTTATTGATTTGTTTAGGTTTTAACATTTAAATAAAATAATAATAATATAATTATTATTATTGTCATTATTATTATTAAATTCTCTACTTTATTTTAAAGTACAGTTTAATTGAAATAGTAATATTTTTATTGATTTGTTTGTATTTAAATTAAAAATATTTATAATATTATTATTATTACACTGTTATTCATTATATGAATACTGTCTTACTGCATATTCAAACTATAGCCTTTAGTGAAGTACACGCTTTATGTAGGAATATGAACATTTGTGTGTAGCCTCTGCCTCTGTCTCTTACTCTCTCTGTCACTCTTTGATATTTAAAGGCACAGTTATAAATCAAAATCTAAATGCTTTTCTTTCTCTTGGTCTCAGTGGTGACTCTATACTCTACATTGGGAGGAGCAGCTATAGCTCATGGGCTAAATGAGACTGAGGTTACACACATCATCACAAGCAAAGACCTGCTGCAGAGCCGCCTCAAGGTGAAAATACCACACACTCCATATATAGCGTATAAGACGCATGACACGCCAGTTGGCTCATCAACGATCAAGAGCTGCTGTCACTCATGCTCTCAATCACACTCTCTCTCAGGCCATTCTGATGGATGTGCCCAGACTGAAGCACATTATAGTGGTTGATAAGAAGCCCAAGAGTTTGCCTGATCTCCCCAGAGGCATCATGGTTCACAACGTGGCTGCTGTGCAAGAACTGGGAGCCAAACCTGAAAATAGTAAGTCTCAAGTGGCATGCTACTTTGTTTGAAATGTTTATATGCATACTGTTATATTTGCATGATGCATATGGTTTCACATACTACTTTTAGTTTATAGCATATACCAAACAGTCCAAACATAGCCTCGTGTTCCCAAAAATAGATGGGCTCTTGCTTGTTGACGATAAAAACAGCATCTTTTGTTATGTTTTGAAGTGTATTAACACAATAATGACCGAAAGTCATAAACATAGTATGTTGGGAAAGAAAGACAGCAGAATCTTCTAAGACTTTTGAGGCCATGCGGACCGGTGTTGAGAGCCCACACGCTCAGCCTTTGGGTCAGATAAGAGCAAGTGTTCAGAAAAGCCCTTTGGAGATAAGAGAGGGAGATGTTATCATTATTAGAGCAGGGTTTCTCTGTTCAAAAAGACTGAGATAAGAGGTTTAGACATTTCACTGGAGCATTAGACCTTTGTTTTTATGTGTTGCCTGTCTAGCACTCACACATTTGAGACAGCAGGATGAATGATACTAGGTGCATTTGATTTTAAATAATCATGTATTTGTCCCTCATATGTGTATATTCTCTCTGAAGGCGTCACTCTCCATAGAGAGAGCTTTGGAGGGTTGAAGGGTGAAGGAATCAAAAATAAAAGTAATTCGGCACTTTAACTTTCCAAGCCAACACAACTTAATACTTAATTCAGCAAAGCCATTAAATTGATCAAAAGTGACATTTATAATGTTACAAAACACATCTGTTTCAGATAAATGCTATTCTTTTGAACTTTATATGCATCAAAAAATCCAGAAATAATTTAGCACGGTTTTCGACAAAAATATTAAGCAGCACAACTGTTTTCAACATTGGTAATAATAAGAAAAGTTTAATATTAGAATCATTTCTGAAGGATAATGTGACGTGACAAAAAAAGGAGCTTACATTTAATTACATTTATATTTAGATTACATTTTAAAATAGTAAACAGTTACTTCAAATTAAAATAACATTTCACAATATTGCTGTTTTTAACTGTTATTTTTGATCGAATAAATGCAGCCTTGGTGAACATATATTTATAAAAATAAATACAAATGTATAGTTGACTTAAATATTAAAGGGTTAGTTCACCCAAAAATGAAAATTAGCCCATAAATTACTTGGGTGTATATGACTTTCTTTTTTCAGACGAATCCAGTCGGAGTTATATTAAAAATTGTCTTTGATCTTTCAAGCTGTTTAACGGCACTCAGCGGGTGTTGCATGCATCAGTCCAAAAGAAGTTAAATAAAAAGCTCCCATCCATAAAAAAAAGTGTCTCACACGGCTTCGGGTGGGTGAACAAAGGCCTCCTGTAGCGAATCGATGCGTTTTTGTAAGAAAAATATCCATATTCTAAACGTAATAATCACTTTAATGTAGCTTGCGCCATCAGTCCTACACGCAAGCAGCTCCGGGCAGATGACGTATGAGGTCGGCGTTGCGCATGCGCCGCTCAGAAGTGATGCACGCGGAAGCGCAGGGGAGAGATCAAAACAAAACAATGGTCACTTATTAGAAGTACAAATGAGGATTTGTAAAGAAGAATGTCGGAGGATTTCGATATAAGCCAAGAGGAGACTGGTCTTCCTTTGCACAAGTAAGGAAACTTTGCTTCCTTTGCTCCTGTTAACAAACATTCATTTTCACGAGACTCACCGGCGCATCCGCAACGCTGAACTCATACGCCATCCGCCCGGAGCTGCTTCCGTTTACAACAGTGAGCGCAAGCTACATTAAAGTGATTATTATGTTTTGAATATGGATATTTTTCTTACAAAAACGCATCGATTCGCTACTTTTTTATGGACGGGCGATTTTTATTTAACTTCTTTTGGACTGAAGCATGCAACACCCGCTGAGTGGCATTAAACAGCTTGAAAGATCAAAGACAATTTTTTATATAACTTCAACTGGATTCGTCTGAAAGAAGAAAGTCATATACATCTAGGATGACTAGGGTGAGTACTTTATGGGCTAATTTTCATTTTTAGGTGAACGAACCCTTTAATTGTTAATATTAACAATATGTTAAATATTAATTCATATGTATTTATTTTAATTGATGTGATTTTAAACAAAAAGATTTTAAATGTGTTTAATAATTCAACAAAGATGAAGGATTTCACAGCTTTTTGTTTATTACTGGTGCCGGTGGTTTAATTTACATTAGCCTGGGCAGATTTATGACATTTATTTTGGATTAAAAGGTTCATGCAGTGCAAAAAATCTTGGCAAAGTTGTCTATTAAAAAAAGTTTGTTTTTCCTCCTTCAAAATAGTTATTTTAGAGCACTTCTGTCTGGAACGGCGCAACAACATGGCTGCCTGCCACTAATGAAGGGCTGTGAATGTGTGTTTCTCTGTGCAGTAATGGTGTCCCGCAGACAGCCTGTCCCGTCTGATATCGCAGTGATCATGTACACCAGCGGCTCTACAGGCATTCCTAAAGGAGTCATGATCTCCCATAGAAACATCATCGCTGGCATCACTGGCATGGCTGAACGCATTCCTAACCTGAAGTAAGTTTCTCTGACACACACTCCTGTCTCACTGTCTGCATTCATCGGTCTCTCTATCACTCTATCTGTCTCTCTTTTTTCATATTTTCCAGCATGATTCTGTCCATCCATGGATTTTTAGTTGTTAAATAGCTAATCTCCATTAATCTCAATTTTTTTTATTGGCAGTACTTCATTTTATGGCTGAATAATAAATTAGCATGTACTACTAATTTAAGGTTTTAAAGCAGAAAGCTGGTCACGGCAATATATGGAAGTCTGTTTCCTCCACTGAATTAAAAAATAAAAAAGGTTATTGCAACTTTTTATAAATTGACTTTTTTTCTTGCGATTCAGATTTTTTTCCTCAATTCTTTTTTTCTCAGAATTGTGATTTGTAAACTCACAATTGCAAGTTATAGTCAAAATTGTGAGATATAAACTCGCAATTCTGAGGAAAAAAGTCACAATTGCCGGATAAAAACTCGCAATTCTGAGAAAAAACTCAGTATGAGAGTTCATATCTCAGAATTCTGACCTTCTCAGAATTGCGAATTTAAATCTTTCAATTCTGAGTTTTTTCTCGCAATTGCGATTTTATATCACGCAATACTGACTTTATAACTCGAAACGGAGAGTTTATATCTCACAGTTCTGAGAAAAAAAACTCAGAAAGTTTGTATCACACAATGGCGAGAAAAAAGTCAGAATTGTGAGATAAAAATTCGCAATTACCTTTACCTTTATTCAGTGGCGGAAATGGGCTTCTATAGCAATATTAATTGTTAATCAAAAAATAAGTTACCTAGGAAGCAAACCTGTTTGAGTTTTTTTTTTTTTTTTTTTTTTAAAGAAATGACAAAAATATTAAGCAGCACAACTGTTTTCAACATTGATAATAATAAGAAATGTTTCTTGAGCAGCAAATCAGTATCATGTGACACTGAAGACTGGAGTAATGATGCTGAAAATTCAGCTTTGCATCACAGGAATAAATTACATTTTAAAATATATCAAAATAGAAAAGAGTTATTTTAAATTGTAATAATATTTCATAATATTATTGTTTTTACTGTATTTTTGATCAAATAAATGCAGCCTTGGTAACAAACTTATTTTAAAAACAAAATTAACATCACCAAACTTTTGAGTGCTACTGTTCATTTAAATCTCTAAAATCTCATGAAACGTTGAACCACATTTAATCATACTGGAATGTATTACTGAAAAGTTAATGTAAGTTTTGTTAATGCCTTATTAAAGTAAGTTATATATAAAATGACTTGTTTATTGTTCCAAAATGTGACACCTGACATTGCAGTTAGAAACCGTTTTCTCTGTCTGTGTGACTGAACGCTGGCCTGCCAAATCATCCGAAATGTTTGTTTAGATGTTGGTAAAGGATTTTCTGTTAGTACTGTTTCTGTTTATTGTGGCAGTGAGAATGACACCTACATTGGCTACCTGCCACTTGCTCACGTCCTGGAGCTCAGCGCTGAGCTGGTGTGTGTGTCACATGGCTGCCGGATTGGATATTCGTCACCTCAGACTCTTGCTGACCAGGTACAAACGCACACAGACACACACACACACACAGATGAGTCATGCTATTGTGCTGTCATTACCATGTCAAGCTCTTTTACAATCTCACAGTACTTCATATTGCCAAAGCATTTGCATCATAAATGCAGAGAATGATAACACAGCCCTGCATCTTGAAGAAAAAATTCTGCTGGTTTGGGAAAAAAAAGATCTGCCAATATTTTGTCCTTTCTCCCACAGTCATCTAAAATTAAAAAGGGCAGCAAAGGAGACACCAGTATGCTCAGACCAACACTGATGGCAGCCGTACCTGTAAGAAACCTCACGTTCACACAAACACACACAGTGCTCATAACAGCTGTTGGGTTTGATATAGATGTGAAGTAATTTTCTCTCATTATGTCTGTGTGTAGGAGATAATGGACCGTATCTATAAGAATGTGATGACTAAAGTTGAAGAGATGAGCAGTGTGCAGAAAACTCTCTTTGTTCTGGCGTACAACTACAAGATGGAGCAGATCTCCAAAGGATACAACACACCACTGTGTGACCGGTATACTGAACGCTGCTTATAATATTAGCAAAATGATTTCATCTAAAACTCACTGGGTTTGTCCAGAAGCCGTTCTGTTTTCTCTGTTATAACTCTAATGTATAATTGCATCTTGTTCTGTAGGCTTGTGTTCAAGAAGGTTCGCTCGTTGCTGGGCGGTAGCATGCGAGTACTGTTGTCTGGCGGAGCTCCTTTATCTGCAGCTACTCAGCGTTTTATGAATATCTGCTTCTGCTGTCCTGTGGGACAGGGCTACGGCCTGACGGAGACCTGCGGAGCCGGGACCATCAGCGATTGTAAGCCTGAGATTCACTGAGCCAGGCGGTTGGAGTGAACCTAGGAGCAGCATTTTATTATAAAATAAAACTCAAATGAAATGATTCAGTCTATCCTTGGATTTTGGATTTTTAGTTATTAAATAGCTAATCTCCATTAATCTCCATTGCTTTATTAGCAGTGCTTGAATAATAAATGTCATAAATGTCCAAGTGAATTTATCCATGAACCTGACTTTATGGTAATGTACACCAGTGTTTAAAGGTGCTTTTCTTTTGTTTAGTTTTTTTTTTTAAAGAAATTGAAAAAATATTAAGCAGCACAAATATTTTCAACAAGAATGATTTCTGAGGATCATGTGACACTGGAGTAATGGCTGTTGAAAATTAAGCTTTGCATCACAGGAAACTACATTTTAAAATATATTGAAATAGAAAGTGGTTATTGTAAATTGTAATACTATTTCACAGTATTACTCTTTTTTTTTTAACAAGACCAGTGTTTTTATTGTAAAATAAAATTAAAACTATCTTTTCAGTAATTGAAATAAGGCTGAAAAATATAACATATTAAATATTTAAAATATACAAATATTTGATCAAAAAACAACTAAAATAATTTAGTAGTAATAGTACTAAAAACAGAAATATTGAATAACTAATTAAAATTACAAGAACATAACATTTACTAAAACTTAAAACAAACATTTTAAATTGAAAATATAAAAATAAAATGCAATTCAAGCTATTAATAAAAACTATAGTTGTATATAAATAATACGAATGCTGGTTAGGACTCATGACAGGAATAATGTGACTAAAAGTACAGTATATTACTTGTCCAGGAATGTGCAGGAAAGTCAATTATGTGAGTTCTAGAATTAAAAGGTACTTTTAATCAAGTCAGTACTTCAAATTGAGGGTGTGTATTCTAGTATAGAATTCGTTTTTAATAATTTAGTACATTTAATATTTTTTTACATATGTCATTATCATGTTCTGCTCTGAAATATTTCTTTGGCTAGAAATTGCTCTTTGAGTGCAGTCTTTTTGAAATCATTTTAAAATCCTTATCCAGCAATCACAAACGACTAGGGAAAAGTAATGGGAATTTATGGGTCAACAGGTATGGGGACCTTGGGATTAATGTATATCAAATCAGTGATGAGAGGTCTTGAATAAAACCTGGGATAATATGCTGGGTTAATCCAACAATGAATGCGATTACTGCAGTAATAATAGGAAATGGAGGGGAAAATACAGTTAGAATTTAAAGAAAATTATAAAAACCATACCTTCAAATCAAGTGACATTAAATGGATGCTTCTGAATAAATGAATGTGTTAAATTGCATAAGTGTGCTAATACTGTGTATGTTTGTCTAGTGGCTGATTACAGCACTGGACGTGTTGGAGCTCCTCTGGTGTGTTCAGAGATCATGCTGAAAGACTGGGAGGAAGGCGAGTTCAGCTTTTTTACTATCAACAATTATGTTGATGTTCATTGGCTGCTATTGGTTTTTCATTTTTAAAGTATGATGAGAATTTAAATATTATTAAATAATGTCCTTTATTTATTTGGCCATAGGTGGCTATTTCAGCACAGATAAACCAAACCCACGAGGAGAGATTCTGATGGGTGGTCCCAACGTCACCATGGGTTACTATAAAAATGAGCAGAAGAACCGAGAGGATTTCTTTGTGGATGTGAACGGCCAGCGCTGGTTCTGCACCGGAGATATCGGAGAATTTCACCCTGACGGCTGCCTCAAGATTATCGGTGTGGAGAGACACCGATACACACAAACATTAACAAAATATCAGAGCTATCTAAAGGGATACTTCACCCAAAAATTCTGTCGTCATTTACGCAGCCTCCACTTGTTCCAAACGTGTATGAGTTTCTTTCTTCTGTTGAATACAAAAGAAGAAATTTTGAACCAAAAAGTTGACGGTACTCATTGACTTCAATAGTATTTTTTTCCATACTGTGGAAGTCAATGGCTGCCATCAGTTGTTACATACAGGTTTGGAACTACTTGATGGTGATTAAATGATGACACGATTGTAATTTTTGGGCGAACTATCCCTTTAAAGGGGTCATATGATGTTGCTAAAAAGAACATTATTTTGTGTATTTAGTGTAATGAAATGTGTTTATGCGGTTTAAGGTTAAAAAACACATTATTTTCCACATACTGTACATTATTGTTTCTTCTCTATGCCCCGCCTTTCTGAAACGCGTCGATTTTTACAAAGCTCATCGGGTCTGAAAAACGAGGTGTGCTCTGATTGGCCGAATACCTCAAGCGTGTGACGAAAATGTTACGCCCCTTACCATACTGTGATGCCGTGTCCCGGCCAGAGCGACGAGACAAAACCAATAAAACCCATTATAAACGAGGCATTTGTTGCATCCAGTGGGAACATAATTACGGATTATAACGACTTGTACTGTCTTTTTACGCGTTGGTGTTGCATCGCGCCGTGCAAACATAAAACCATGTCTGCATTTGTGATCGGAGAAATGACAAACAACAAGCGCTACTCTACACTGCTCAAAACTCGCGTTTGAATCATCAGTGGCAAATTCTTTAAATATAAAAACATACTTCCATACTGTGAGTCAGAACAGCCGGCATTGTAGTCTACTCTACCAGGATCAGGAAACGTTCTCCATAAAATGCGCTGCACACATCTGAATATTTGGGTTGAACTGTTCTGGAACAGTGTTGTAAATACAACTTAACCTAGTTGTATTTTCTAGTCGTGTCCTCTTTTGGAAGGCCAAACAAAGTATTTTCGCTTTCGCAACGAAACACACAGTGTCGTCACAACATGGCGGCGGCGGTGACAGCATCAATAAAGTTAAGCCTTCTTTCTTTGCGTGAACATTTGGGTGGTGTTATGCAAATCTTCCCACATCATGACGTAGACATGTGGGGGCGTGTTAGAAGGAGGTGTTTTAGGAGGGCGTGGTTGACTCTTAACTAATATAAAGCATATCTCTTTGGGTTTGAGACTTTAGTCTTTGCAACTTTAGGGATCTTATCTATTCACGAACAGCTTGTAACACTCCAAAGAGAAAGGAAAACTTGAAATCGCATCATATGACCCTTTTAAGTGTTATCATAGTCATTTCTATCTTAAGTTCCTCTAACTGGTTGTGGCATGTGTTTGTAGATCGTAAGAAGGACCTGGTGAAGTTGCAAGCTGGTGAATATGTGTCTTTGGGCAAAGTGGAGGCTGTGCTCAAAAACTGCCCGCTCATTGACAACATCTGCGCTTATGCCAACAGGTGAGTGCAAATACACACGGGCACACAAGAAACATGCATTCATAAATGTTGTATTGTGTTTTAGCTGAGATGTATAAATCTTTCCTTCTCTTTACACAGTGAGGAGTCTTATGTGATTGGGTTTGTGGTGCCCAATCAGAAACAGTTAACTGCCCTTGCAGAGCAGAAGGGCATCAGAGGATCATGGGAAGAGATCTGCAACCATGCAGAGATGGAGAAAGAGGTTCTATGTATCATCACAGACGCGGCTATAACAGGTCTGTCAACAGAGGGCAAACTAACAATTGTCTTCGTTTTTTTAAGGGTTGGACTTTATAATTGGCCACAGCTTTTATGGATGCTGAATTGGATTGATGGGAAGATTTCTGAATTGCAGTGTCAATGCCAAACTTGTTTACTGTATCACCGTTTTGCATCTTTTTACTTCGTAAAAAGTAACCATACTGGATGTTTACTTACCATCTGAAAATCTGACGATATGTAGATTTTTACAATACATCTTACAATATAAATCTTAGAATAACTAGAATTTTTGAAAGAAATTTTATTCAGCAAGAATGCATTAAATTGATCAAGTTGATTCGATTTCAAATAAATCCTGTTATTTTGAACTTCAAAAATATTGAAAAATTTATCAAGGTTTCCACAAAAAAAATATTATGTAAAAACATCAGAAATGTTTCTTGACCAGCAAATCAGCATATTAGAATGATTTCTGAAGGATCATGTGACACTGAAGACTGGAGTAATGATGCTGAAAATTCAGCTTTTCCATCACAGGAATAAATTACACTTTAAAATATATTACAATAGAAAAGAGTTATTTTAAATTGTAATAATATTTCACAATATTACGGTTTTTACTGTATTTTTAATCAAATAAATGCGGTCTTGGTGAGCTTAAGAGACTCCCTCTCAAAACTGTCCTCTCTTTCTCAAGTATTGTTGGGAAGTCTAATTCATTTGGATGAATTGGCTTGTTTAGGCAGTTCATTTCACTGATACAGTTCCAATAAAAACTAATTCACTTTAAATGTAACTCAAAACCTTTGGCAAAAGACCATGCACAGCATTTTACCTCATCTTTTTAAAGCTTCTTGCTATATACACTTGTAGCTTAACGAGCTACAGTTCCCAAAACCATAAGGCTCTGAATGTTAAATAAAATCTCTGTTTTGATTCACAGGTAAACTGGAACGCTTTGAGATCCCAAAGAAAATCCGTCTGAGCGCCGAACCCTGGACGCCCGAGACAGGCCTGGTTACTGACGCCTTCAAACTCAAACGCAAGGAACTAAAAACGCACTATCAGGACGATATCGAGAGGATGTACGGCGGCAAGTGAATGAAGCCAGGTGGTGTTATGTGGTGTTATGTGGTGGTGGGGAGGGAGGGAGGGAGGTTTAGGACACACCATATACCACAATGCCTATATATGAAAAAAAAACATCCCACAATCCTCTGCCTTCCTGCCCCCTGTGATGTTCTGCAATCAAAACAGGGACACACTTGAATTTTCGTTCAGTTATGGTTTGATGAGAGGGAAAGGAACGACAGCAAATGCCACCTGCTGCAGCAGGTACTAAACAACACACTTTTTTTTCTCAGATGATTCACGAGAGTGAATCCTGAAAGACAGACAACACAACCTACAGACTGTGAGACTTTTGGACCCCACCCACTTGCTTCTCTCTCATTGGCTCTCTTTGATAGGCACGCCCCCTCACCCCACCCTCACATTGTTCTGCAGGCAGATTGATGCGCTTGATGATTCCACCCTACTGCGAAGCGGTCACATTGAATTCTCATCAAGAGTCTATGCAGGGAAACGTTTTGTAATTTGGCTGTATTTTTTTGTTGCTTATTTCTTTGTAAGCTTTGTTCGGACCTTTGTTTTTTCAGAGACTTGTTTTTGGTCTGAAACCGCAACCAGATTTGGATATGTATGGAATGCTTCTCTAACTGTTACAATGTTACTTTTTCTGGAACTTTGGCGTTTGTACTTGACATTTTGTTACTTTGAACTTCGGGTTCTGTTGTTTACCTGTATCCAAAGGCTGTTTCTGTTGCCCTGAGTGAAATGAACAATGTATTTCAGGTACTAGTGCACACTGAGGACTGTGTACCTAGAAAGAAACCAGAAAAACCTAACAATCCAGACCAATAGAGACCAGTGTTACACCAGATATCTGTTCTAATGTAACAAAAGCAGTTGTAATTCTGCTCCAAAGCTGTTACGGAGAGCAGTCTTAAGCCAGATACATGCTCTAATACTACAGAACACTTCTACTGATGTTGCAGAATTTTTTTTTTTGTCAGGGCAACTTTAACAATAATCCTATTTCACAGACAGGCTCCAAATTGTGCATTTCTATGTCAGCGAGTTGGCGTCAGGTCTGCATCTGAAAGATTCACTCCTCGTTCCTCTCTGCTCTCCTACATTCCGTTACTCGCATCTACAGGGTTTGCCTAAGAATCATATGGGATGTATTACTCCATACTTACAGCGTATATTTCTTTGAGCTCTGTTTTTGTCTGAATTTGTTAAGCCTTTAAACATATTCCTTTCTAAAAATGTCTTGTGATCATATTATGTCAGCCACTGTGTTGCATGGATGTTTTGCAAGGGAGCCAAGTGTTGCCGTGAAGTAGTTTGGGTACCTATAAATGGCCATTTTTTTATTATATTGTGATATTGTCATTGTAGGAAACGATTAGTGACTTCAACAAAGAGGAAAAGTATGAATTTGAATGTGCAATAGACTTATGTATTCTGAGATACAACAAATGATACGCACAGTCCGGTCCCAAGAGCATGAATGTCTCCAGCCTCTTCGATGTAACGGAAGAGACACACTTATTCTGCTTCAGACTGTGCAGATCACTTACATCATTCGACAACTGATGCATTATGATTCGCATTTGACATTGCATGATTCAGGAGTTGTAAACCAAACAAATAAGCTTCGAATAAGAACATATTGTATCGCGGACATTAATAAATGTGGCATTTGCAAAATCGGGGCAAATGTTTCTAAAGCTGTACGTTTATTCATTATTTATGTGAAAAATGTTTTATTATTATTTTGGTTTGTCCTAAAAGGAACTGAAGGCAAATGGTGTTCCTAAACTAGACAAGTCTGCCTTTCCTGTGCTCAATGGAGGATGTTGATTGCCTTTTTTACACAGTGGAAATTAAAAGTGGTTTATAGGAAATTATACTTTTGATCATTTATTTCTGTTTTTGAATTCAGGGAGTGACACATCCCCTCTTAGTGCTGCTGTACTGCTCACCTTGATTGTGCTTCATTTACATCCTGCGATGTCATTTGTTCCACAAGCATCTGGCCAATCAGCTGTTAGTCTAGAGAGAGCTCCAACTTATTCCCGATTTTCTGAGCCGAACTGTAATCTGATTGGTGTATTTACCTTTCAGTCACGTCCTTGGCAACAGCTAACCGAATTTAATGACAAGAGTTCGGCCTGTTGCAGGCTTACGCCATCAACATGTCTGTGTTTAACCGTATCCTACTTTACATTCTTGGTGTCCTTGATGTTTAATGGCTACACACAGGCCTATTAAGCATTCTAGACACACAAAGAGGATGTTTGGTGCATTAATTCTCTCTACTTCTGTTACCCGCTCTGTAAATATGACTTTTATGTCAGAAATTCATAAAGGTAGTTGCATTTAGTAGATGTACAGATGTAATATCTCCATTAAATATGTTTAATCTTTGTTACTGACCAGGTTTGGGGTATTTTCTCCTTTGTGTGAGTGGTTACTGTCTTACCACAAGCAGGTAAAAGCAAACAACTCCATTATTTATTTGTAATTTGGCCTTGAAACTATGTTATAAGGAATAAAGTTTTGTGAATTACAAGGTGCTTTTTGAGTATTATTTATCTGTGCCTTTATTTTCAGAAAAGTTTCGGAAAACTTCTGCTTTGGTAAATAAGGGAATTTATAAGGTTTTTCTTATAGCGCTCAAATATGGGGGTAGAATTGTTGCTTAATTCCAAATAAATAGATTATGATCCACAAATAAATAGAATGAGATCCACAAATAAATCTTAAAGTTTCACAAACATGAATTAAATTCGCAAATAAATAAAATGAGATTTGCAAATAAAAAACATATTCACAAATATATATTTATGTCACAACCACAACTTTGCCTGGCATTTATTTGTGAATCGCGTCCTGTGCATTTGTAGATAGCTGCACGCATTTGTGAATCGCGTCCTGTGCATTTGTAGATAGCGCACGCATTTGTAAATCGCGTCCTGTGCATGTGCGAATTGTGAAACATTTCTTCCGTCAAGACGTGCTGACAATCCACAAATACGTGGACTCCACCCACCGTCTACTCAAGCCAATCAGATAACAGCCACATTCGCTGACCAATCGTAGCACGATCTCGCTATAGCCAATCACATTTTGCTTTACAATCAGGGCGGTCTCGTCCTGAGAAAACTTCATTCATCTGCATTGGCTCAAATAGGTCATATAAGGGCTATACAATGGGTACAGTAAAAGATGTTTAAAACTGCACTGTAAAAGATGACTGTGAATTTAATGGTAAAAGACTGTAAAAATGCTACAGTAAAAACCTGTTAAATGGTTAACGGTAAATTCCCCTACTATATACGGTGAAAAACTGTATTGGACATTACATGTATTGGACATACATTTTACGGTAGTATACCGTTTTTGGAAGTGAAAAATACTGTATAATTTACAGTGAATATCCGTAAATTGACATTCCCAGAATTCCCCGTGTTACATTTCAAATTTGATGTTTTTTTGTTGAAATA
>NW_015506360.1:181156-182348 GCF_001515645.1 Sinocyclocheilus grahami
TGTTATTTATAGCTTTGCAAAAACATTTCACATTTGATTTTGGTGTCAGTAAAAAAATATGTAGATGTTGGAGCCTTTCTAATTAGTTCAAAGAGAGAGTTCACCCAAAAATGACAATTCTATCATCATTTACTTACCCCTGTTATTCGAAACTTATTTAAAAGAGATGTTAGGTAGAAAGTTAGACATAGAGAGCCATGAATAAAGTGTGACTAAATGTTTACTTTTAAAAATCATCCCTTTAACATCACTAAATCATGTACTGAAAGATCTTACCAAGCATGATCAGCCTTGAAGTAGAAGAAGTCAAGCCTGGTCTTTTGCATCTGCCAGAGTTGTTGTGACCTACACACACACAACCCACACAGTTTTTCTAAGTGTCAGTTACTGCATCAGTATCGTTATTCACATCTGGCACAGCAGCAGAAAGCGCAGTAACGTTATTATCGACACAGATATCTCAAAATCACATTTATGCTTCCTACTAAGGTGTGCTGAAAATGATTACTTCACTCTAAAATAGTTTCTACCGTTACTAACTGGACATTCCGTTTTTTACCATCTCGAATGTGTCATTTTAGGTGTTCACAAAGGCTGGAGAATAGTCGACACGACTGTAACTTACAGCCGTCCATGGTGCATCTAGAATTCAGATTGTGTTGTTCACTATTTTTGTGGTGTTTCTGTGTTTGCAGTAACGTTACGTGTGCGTGTGCGACTGAAGTGAAGTGCGGAGAGGCTATAAGAACGTGCATGCACACACGAAAACCTGAAGTTCGCGCTTTGGCATGATTCATAAATGCATATTATTTCTCATTTATACACTTATATATGGGTAGCGCCAAGAGATTAGACAGCTGTACCATTAAAAGCTCAGTTTGTTGGCCAACAATTTCATACAAGTTCACATAAAAACTCACCTGCTTTAATTAAACCAACAAATAAGCTCTAAAATGACACTGACATAAAATATGTAGTGAAAAAGCAGGAATATTGTACATACATTTGCAGGTGCGTGGTGTGTGCGTCTTCCTTTTCTTCTTCTTCTTCTTCTTCCTTCTTCTTCCTTCTTCCTTCTTCCTCCTTCTTCCTTCCTTCTTCCTTCTTCCTTCTTCCTTCCTTCTTCCTCCTCCTTCCTCCTTCCTCCTCCTTCCTCCTTCCTCCTCCTTCCTCCTTCTTCCTCCTTCTTCCA
>NW_015506360.1:185332-187042 GCF_001515645.1 Sinocyclocheilus grahami
AATCTATTTATTTGGAATTAAGCAACAATTCTACCCCCATACTCAAAGGTTCATATTTATGATTTAAAATAATTGTATTTTATATAATTTATGTATTTATACGAAGCTATACAGGTGCATCTCAATAAATTAGAATGTCGTGGAAAAGTTCATTTATTTCAGTAATTCAACTCAAATTGTGAAACTCGTGTATTAAATAAATCCAATGCACACAGACTGAAGTAGTTTAAGTCTTTGGTTCTTTTAATTGTGATGATTTTGGCTCACATTTAACAAAAATCCACCAATTCACTATCTCAACAAATTAGAATATGGTGAAATGCCAATCAGCTAATCAACTCAAAACACCTGCAAAGGTTTCCTGAGCCTTCAAAATGGTCTCTCAGTTTGGTTCACTAGGCTACACAATCATGGGGAAGACTGCTGATCTGACAGTTGTCCAGAAGACAATCATTGACACCCTTCACAAGGAGGGTAAGCCACAAACATTCATTGCCAAAGAAGCTGGCTGTTCACAGAGTGCTGTATCCAAGCATGTTAACAGAAAGTTGAGTGGAAAGAAAAAGTGTGGAAGAAAAAGATGCACAACCAACCGAGAAAACCGCAGCCTTATGAGGATTGTCAAGAAAAATCGATTCAAGAATTTGAGTGAACTTCACAAGGAATGGACTGAGGCTGGGGTCAAGGCATCAAGAGCCACCACACACAGACGTGTCAAGGAATTTGGCTACAGTTGTCATATTCCTCTTGTTAAGCCACTCCTGAACCACAAACAACGTCAGAGGCGTCTTACCTGGGCTAAGGAGAAGAAGAACTGGACTGTTGCCCAGTGGTCCAAAGTCCTCTTTTCAGATGAGAGCAAGTTTTGTATTTCATTTGGAAACCAAGGTCCTAGAGTCTGGAGGAAAGGTGGAGAAGCTCATAGCCCAAGTTGCTTGAAGTCCAGTGTTAAGTTTCCACAGTCTGTGATGATTTGGGGTGCAATGTCATCTGCTGGTGTTGGTCCATTGTGTTTTTTGAAAACCAACGTCACTGCACCCGTTTACCAAGAAATTTTGGAGCACTTCATGCTTCCTTCTGCTGACCAGCTTTTTGAAGATGCTGATTTCATTTTCCAGCAGGATTTGGCACCTGCCCACACTGCCAAAAGCACCAAAAGTTGGTTAAATGACCATGGTGTAGGTGTGCTTGACTGGCCAGCAAACTCACCAGACCTGAACCCCATAGAGAATCTATGGGGTATTGTCAAGAGGAAAATGAGAAACAAGAGACCAAAAAATGCAGATGAGCTGAAGGCCACTGTCAAAGAAACCTGGGCTTCCATACCACCTCAGCAGTGCCACAAACTGATCACCTCCATGCCACGCCGAATTGAGGCAGTAATTAAAGCAAAAGGAGCCCCTACCAAGTATTGAGTACATGTACAGTAAATGAACATACTTTCCAGAAGGCCAACAATTCACTAAAAATGTTTTTTTATTGGTCTTATGAAGTATTCTAATTGGTTGAGATAGTGAATTGGTGGGTTTTTGTTAAATGTGAGCCAAAATCATCACAATTAAAAGAACCAAAGACTTAAACTACTTCAGTCTGTGTACATTGAATTTATTTAATACACGACTTTCACAATTTGAGTTGAATTACTGAAATAAATGAAATAAAAAAACTTTTCCCACGACATTCTAATTTATTGAGATGCACCTGTAAATC
>NW_015506360.1:187745-193520 GCF_001515645.1 Sinocyclocheilus grahami
ATGTAAACATTACTACAAGCAATATTACCGAAGATCTGCCATATTCTAGAGTTAAAGTTAACATAACAATTTAATTTATTCCATTTACTTTGTAATGTCAAATAATAATTATTATTATTTTAATATAATAATATGCTTGAACGTTCCTTATTACAACTCGGAAGACTAGCCCTTGATGAATTACATTTTTAGGTTTTATTTTATTTTTTTATGTAAACATTTTTTACAAGCAATATTTTCTGAAGATTTGCCATATTCTAGAGTTAAAGTTAACATAAAAATCCAAATGTATTCCATTTACTTTATTACTTTAATATCCTGTTCCACCCTCTTTTTTTTTGTACAAATCTCAATTTTCTATCAGAATTGTGCAAATGCAAGAGTGAAGACATTTTGAATACATTTGCCTGTATAAAGCTTGTCTCATTGACCTTACACCGTTGACGTCAGAGTTTTTCATTTTTGTGTGGTATATGATGTGCGGTATATCAATGCTCGGCAGATTGCCATTTCAAAGCACGCCTTTACAAGACTAGAGTCAACTAAACAAGTCTGTCCTTAAGACAAGTATCGGTGTCCATGGAAACCAAGGCCATAAGCCGGCAGCGACTGTCTTTTATAAAGATCATCAGGAGGTGGAGATGGAAGGAGACAAAGACATTCTTAGAAACTTGGTGATAAGTCAGTGCAGCTTTGTGAAAGAAAGGACAGTCTGTGAATGGCATTATAGAAGATTTAAAGGAAACATCAAATCAAACATTGGTCTTTTAATTAATGAGTCAAGCGCTGCACACAGCTGTGGATCTGGAACTGATTCCTACAAAATGACTCAAACTTCACATACTGCTATCACAAATACATACCGTGAAAGATGGGCGGACGGAGGAGGATAGATAGATAGATAGATAGATAGATAGATAGATAGATAGATAGATAGATAGATAGATAGATAGATAGATAGATAGATAGATAGATCGATCTTTTAAATCTTGCATGGATATGTTTAGGTATATTTCAGGCTCTGACTCAAATCACTGGCTGCAAATCAGCCCCACGAGCAAGAGAAGGAATTTCTATCAGGAGATCCTCTGGGAGCTTGTGGTAAACATGGATCACTGCCAAACGCATCATGATTCTCCCAGTTTCCATTTATGACTAATTCTCAGAAGCCTCTCTCACTCTCCCTCGCTCGAACAGCATGTATTATTTTGTAGTTATGACGTGTACCTTTTGTTCCAATCAGACCTTAATGAATATTGTGGCATCCACATATCATCTATTGTTCAATAAAACCCCATTATTAAAAACTCTTCAGACACAGTGAGTCAATAGTGTGGTTTGCTGTCAATTACTGGCCCTAAAAACACATAGCTAAAGGGGGGTCCACAAGAACATTTTTAATATACTTCATTTTTTAATTAAATTATATTTTTATAATTTTAATTATTTAAAAATTGTAGTATCAACATAATTTGAGAACCAAGTTAATTTACAGTCAAATTTACATGACTGTCTTAGTATTTGGTTTGTCCTCTTTTGCTTTAATGACAGCATAATATTAAATATTTCCTATTTCTAGTTTACTTTACTTTTTCTTTTATTTTTTTCAAAAATCTAAAACATTCTGTACATTTACAAACTTAAATTTGAATCCCAGATTTTGGACTCCACTGTACGTTACAAAACATGTTATTGACAATTATATCACCAGTTTACAGAACAGAGTTTGTTTCTCCGCAGTGATGTGAAGGTGTCTCTGTGTGTGTGTGTGTGTGTGTGTGTGAGAGAGAGAGAGACAGCAGACTGACTGTCAGGATGTGTTTGCTGTTCTCCATCTGTGGCGCTGGCAGTGAGAGATGAAGAATGACACATCAGAAGAAAAGCAATAAACAAAATAATCATCAGGGGAAGATGAGGAAAACCTTAGATTGACTCCTACACACAGACCAACATAAATGCATCCATATACATACACACATTTAACATACACCCATGGACAGAATGGAGTAGGCACATTTACATATGAGTCACTGCTGCTCAACCTCTCTCCCTCTCTGTCAATTCAATTTAGCATGCTTTATTGGCATGACAAACAACTGTACATTTGTTTGCCAAAGTGTCATCAGCTTAGATGTGAATAAAAAAAAACAATTACAATACAGAATAGCAATGGGAATTTCACATTGTCTGAAGAAAACATGATTGGTGCTTGCCTGCCCAAATCTTGCCACCACAATGCCAGGGCGTTGCTATGTAGTTGCTATGGTGGGTAGTTGCTAAAGTGCTCTGGGTGGTTGATAGGCTACTGGCCTAAGTTTGCCATGTTTAAAAAATTAGATAGATAGATAGATAGATAGATAGATAGATAGATAGATGTGTGTGTGTGCGCGCATAGTTGGATATATTGATATGTCTGGTATATGAGTCATCACTGGGATATATTTATAGCCCCTCTACCAAAAGAGAGCGAGAGAGGAAGGGAGGGTGTCAGCGGGCCGCTCTGTGTATATGTGGGAAGGGAAGATCTAATGAGAATCTCACTGTGTGGTCAAACTCTGGCACTTTTAGCACTGTGACAGGGCTGTCACCCGTTTCCTTAAGTACAGGCCTCCTCCGGCTCTCTCTCTGTCTGTGCAGATGTAGAGCTGGATGATTTTAATGAACAGAGAGACTCCAACTGCGCTCGACTATGCAAGCGAAGGTCATTTTCCTGTGTTTTCTCCTCAGTGCTCAGTGTTTTTCTCAGAACCCTATTCATTAAAGGTGTGAAAACTTTCTGGGCACCTTTTCATGAAACACCGCACAAACACACACACGCACATTTATGCAGTTGCTTGGCTCATTTCTTGATTGTTTATAATTATAACCATATCTGTGATGTTCAGTATGAGGAATCTAATTTGCACAATCTGCCACAATAACAACAGTGTGTTCGTGCTGGTTTGATGTGGGCTGGTGGGAGTCACAGCCCGTCTCTGCCAGAGATTCACAAGAAACTCAGACATACAGTATATCCAGTTTACCAGTCTCTTATGCTGCTACCTCTTTTTTTTTTTTTGCAAAAAACATATCTAAACAATTATATGGAAGCCTGTTTCTGCCACGGAATAAACAAATAAAAATGGTAATTGTGACTTTTTATCTTAAAATTATGATTTTTTTTCCTCATATCTCATATTGTTGCAGGAATTCTGAGAAAAAAGTGTGAACTGCAAGATATACTAAATTCAGAATTCTGATTTTCTTTCTCGCAATTCTGAGAAAGATTCTGATTTTTTCTCTGAATTCTGAGTTTACATCTCACAATTTTCCCGCAATTCTAAGAAAAAAAGATATAAACTTAAGAGTCGCAAAAATTACGAGGAAAAAAAATCAGAATGGCGAAATATATCTTGCAACATGCCAGTTAGGTTTAGTGTAGGTGGTATATTATTTTTTTAAATGCGATAGAGCATTAACCTTTAAGCGCCACTCACCAGACATTTCATTTCCGAACTGCCACAAAATGTACAGCAACCAGCATAATAAAACGTTGCCAGATTCACATTCATCTGTTTTGAATGAAACTGAACACGCTTTTTTTGTACCACTTACTGAACATTTTACTTTAAAAATGTTGCAAAATGTGCAAGAAGAAACATCATTTGCAATGTAATTTGCAGAAACTTCACCACAGGCATGTTTTAGTCATGCCTAGGTAAAAAATAAAGTAGTAATGTACTATTGTATGTTTATGATTTGGTCTCACAGTTTTTGGACATGACCTTGATTGCATTCCTTAATGTACCATATACAGTGGGTACGGAAAGTATTCAGACCCCCTTAAATTTTTCACTCTTTGTTATATTGCAGCCATTTGCTAAAATCATTTAAGTTAATTTTTTTCCCTCATTAATGTACACACAGCACCCCATATTGACAGAAAAACACAGAATTGTTGACATTTTTGCATATAAATATTGTATTCAATGGTATAAATTAGCCCCTAAAGTGACACTTACATTGTCATTTCATTAATAAAAAAAACATCAAACCAGGTGGCATGTAAACCAATGATGTTCAAACTGATGTTCACTTTAAACTAACATTTAAGCCATTTCTTTGATTACTTTAATTGGTCCCAGAATCTTTTTTGAATGAATGTATTAACTCAAATCCAGCATAGCCTTCTTGATGAAGCTGGTTGATCAAAGTTATGCTTAAAAATCCTAGTGGAAACATCAGAATCTAAAACACAACATCCAGACTAGCAATGCTAGTCTTTTCAGCAGGGTATTCTCAACATCAATGAGGCTTAAAGACTGTACCATCTGAAGATGTTATTTTAAAGACTATGCATCTGCTAGAAAGCTTTGAAGGTTCTTAAATGCTCAAAAAGGGTGACAAACTGTTCCACAACGTATTCGAAGCAGATAATCACAGCTGGTGAATGTAGCAGCTAACCAACACATCTGACCATTAAACATGATGCTGGTCATTCGAAAAAAAGCACAAGGTCACCATAACATGTGACCATTTCAATGCTCAAAAGAGTTCTGAAAGGGACAGAACAGAATTGAGAGAGTAGGAGACTGCAAGCAAGAGAGAGAGACAAGAAGAAACTCATTAGGGATAATGATGTATTAGAGATAGAAAAATGAAAAGAGCCTCCGCTCCACACACGTAAGAGAACACGTCATTCAGACTCATGAGTCAGAGGAAGGTGAAGGAGGAGGGAGAGAAAAAATGAATGAAGGCGAAAGGGCTAATAATAAGACTAAAGATGACCTGGAGAAAAATAAACAAGAACATGTAAATAAGATGGTTTTGGATCTTGAGACTCATGTATATTAAAACAGTGGAAGAGTGAGTTGTGAGTAACAACCAAAAAAAGGGATCCAGGTCTGTTTTTATTGGGTTGTGAACAGTAGGACAAAAACAGCTAATTAATTAATTAATTGATTGACTGAATTATAAGCATTATTATTAAAGAAGTGCAAAAAATAAAAGCATAAATAAAATACAAAATAATAAAATAAAATCATACAAAATATTATTCATGTTTTTATAATTTTGTATAAATTCAAATAATAATACTATAAATAGAATAAATAAAATTATTTGAATTAATTATTCCATTAAATTGATATTATTATTATTATTATAAAAATTTTAACATATACAATTATTACTACTATACAAAATATACAACCTCAGAGATTTTGGTCCATATTGATAATATACAAATAATAACATTTATAAAATACCAAATAATAAAATGTATAAAACAATAATACATGCAAATTATAAAACAAAAAAATGATAAATAAAACTGAAAATAATAAATAAAATAAATTACATATATATATATATATATATATATATATATATATATATTTTATAATACTAGAATTGTAGATAAGAAGATTGTTATGGCACCTCTGTAGAGATAGATACCACTTAGTCACTTTGTTTTCCTGTGGTGTGACAAAAACAAAAAACATATTATAACAAAATAATTATCTTCTTTTATGATCAATAAGAAAATGTCTGAAGAAATGGGTTTGGAACAACATGAGGGTGAGTGCATGAGTTCAAAGCAGTTAAAATATGGCAGAAACAACACCAAGGTCATGGTTTTGATTCCTATGGAATGTAAAAACTGACAACAAATTGAATCCAAATAAGTATCTGATGAATACATTAATGTAATGCAACTATTCCTTCAATTCAGCTGCTTTCTTGAATTATATATATATATATATATATATATACACTCTCCTGCCACTTTATTAG
>NW_015506360.1:194572-195392 GCF_001515645.1 Sinocyclocheilus grahami
ATTTTATAATACTAGAATTGTAGATAAGAAGATTGTTATGGCACCTCTGTAGAGATAGATACCACTTAGTCACTTTGTTTTCCTGTGGTGTGACAAAAACAAAAAACATATTATAACAAAATAATTATCTTCTTTTATGATCAATAAGAAAATGTCTGAAGAAATGGGTTTGGAACAACATGAGGGTGAGTGCATGAGTTCAAAGCAGTTAAAATATGGCAGAAACAACACCAAGGTCATGGTTTTGATTCCTATGGAATGTAAAAACTGACAACAAATTGAATCCAAATAAGTATCTGATGAATACATTAATGTAATGCAACTATTCCTTCAATTCAGCTGCTTTCTTGAATTATATATATATATATATATATATCTACACTCACTTGCCACTTTATTAGGTACACCTTGCTAGTACCGGGTTGGACGCCCTTTTGCCTTCAGAACTTCCTTAATTCTTCGTGGCATAGATTCAACAAGGTGTTGGAAACATTCCTCAGAGATTTTGGTCCATATTGACATGATAGCATCACGCAGTTGCTGCAGATTTGTCGGCTGCACATCCATGATGCGAATCTCCCGTTCCAGCACATCCCAAAGGTGCTCTATTGGACTGAGATCTGGTGACTGTGGAGGCCATTTGAGTAAAGTGAACTCATTGTCATGTTCAAGAAACCAGTCTGAGATGATTTGAGCTTTGTGACATGGTGCATTATCCTGCTGGAAGTAGCCATCAGAAGATGGGTACACTGTAGTCATAAAGGAATGGACATGGTCAGCAACAATACTCAGGTAGGCTGTGGCGTTTAAACGATGCTCA
>NW_015506360.1:195573-203957 GCF_001515645.1 Sinocyclocheilus grahami
GGTTATTTGAGTTACTGTTGCCTTTCTATCATCTGCCCATTCAGTCTGCCCATTCTCCTCTGACTTCTGACATCAACAAGGCATTTTCGTCCACACAACTGCCGCTCACTGGATATTTTCTCTTTTTCGGACTATTCTCTGTAAACCCTAGAGATGGTTGTGCGTGAAAATCCCAGTAGATCAGCAGTTTTTGAAATACTCAGACCAGCCCGTCTGGCGCCAACAACCATTCCACGTTCAATGTCACTTAAATCCCCTTTCTTCCCCATTCTGATGCTCGGTTTGAACTTCAGCAAGTCGTCTTCACCACATCTAGATGCCTAACTGCATTTAGTTGCTGCCATGTGATTGGCTGATTAGCAACTTGCGTTACCAAGCAATTGAACAGGTGTACCTAATAAAGTGGCTGGTGATGCGATTCAAATGGTCTGTATAAAATCGTCTGTCGGTTAATTAATATTTGACTAATGAACTAGCGCATCGACTGGACTCTTGTCGTGACAACTGTGATTCTACTTTCAGTAATGGCCTTATCAAGGACAGTTAAAAAACGATATAAATACTGTTCAGTTTCTTGCACAGACCGATCGTTTTGTGTCTTTACACATCATTCTTTTTTACTCTCAAAGCCGTGATTCCCATCCACTTCCATTATATGACTGACAGACTGCAACGGTTTGAGTTAAAAATCTCTGTGTTCTACTGAAGAAACAAAGTCACCTACATCTTGGATGCCCTGGGGGTAAGCAGATAAACATCAAATTAAAATTTTTGGGTGAACTATCCCTTTAATAGGCTACTTAACTGAAAAACCCATTAGGGGTGAACAGGGTGATTTGACCCTGTGGGGAAGTTGAGCCACCCATTGTTTCTCGACAACCTTAAACAAAATTGGTGATATGACCTCAAATATATGAAGGGTTAACCATTTTACTAACTCTGTGATAGAGAGAAGCCGATGGAATAATTAGTAACTACATTTTTGTTAAAAAAAACAACTTTTTGCTGTTCAAAGTGAGTTTTGTATGTTGAAGGACTCATGCTTCTTGTGTCTAAAAAATTACAGACAAATCTGAAAAAAATAGCACACCTGTGTTTGTGCTTTAGGAGGTTATAATATGAGGCTAGATACTGCTAGCATGACGTTAGCTAGCTCTAAACAGCTGGATGATACAAGTTTGTTAAAATGGTAGGAGTGGGGTAATCTGAGCTGAAAGTACTGGGGTAAATTAAGCCAGGGGCTCCCCCCTTCTTATGACTATAAAGTATAATTTTACTGTAATTCTACATTATATTTCATACATTTTAGATCAAACATTTTTGACTTTGTTCTTTGTTTTTAACTTGATTTTGTTCTGAAAATTTTAAATAGGCCTTGTTTTTGAAAATTGGCCATTGAAATTTTAATGAAATTGTTTTTCACTGCAACATTTATAAGAGGGAGTACTATTAGCCCACTATTGCGGTCTGTTTTTTTCTTTTTTATTTTTTTCTTCAGTTGGAATTTTATTTTGTTCTGAAATGCCTTCAAGGTTGTGAGCTGCATCTTTAAATAAAACGTTTAAGAAGTCATCCATCCATTCTATTATCCAAACCTCTTTGTCCTTATTAGGGTTGTAGGGAACTGGATCCTAACCCAGCGTCTTGAGCCACAGGTGGGTAAACTCCCTGCATGCATGGCCAGTCCATCACAAGGATCACACATAGATTTTAAGAAGTCGTTTTAATGAAATTTCTCTCCTTTTGATATAGCATGAGGTGAAAATGTTCAGTTTTACTTCAGCATAATCAATGGTACAGTTTAACTCCGCGTAGCTCAACTTACCCACTCCCTAGGCTCAATTTACCCCTCACTTTTTTTGGAAAGCCATATTTTGAAAGCAGTTTATTTTAGATCCAAAGTGATTATTCCCAAGGATGCACCACATTCTCAAATGTATGTACCTCTATTTAAGTTGGACCCATTTAATGTGCTCGCTTTAAACACACCGTAAGTAAAAACTGGCTCCACTCACCCCGCTCTCCCCTACGTCTTCTGAGTTATAAAAGAGCAAACTAAATTGGCCGTTCTGCTGCAAGTGTGGGTATACTAATGCATAAAAACAAACATCTCTGATCTATGAGTCATTCCCACAAACTTTACTACCTGTTATATTCTCTCCATGACACACACACACACTGCTGGGTATCGAGGGCCACTGCGGTGCCTGTTGGTTTCTGTTGACTCTGGAATTACAACCCTTGATTGAGATTCCAGGAACCACACAACGCCGCTGTCAATCTCCCCAGCAACCAGAGGGAAGGAGAGATGGAAAAAGACAGAGAGAAATAGAAAGAGGCAGAGATATGGAGACGAGGAGCAGCATAAGGGATGCAGAAAGTAAAAAATAATTAATTGAGGGATAGATTTCATTGCTTGTAATTATTAGAATGACAGCAGAGAGACGATGCAGCTCTCCCTTTCTATTCTCATTGACATTCATCCTCTCCTGCCTCCCTCCCTCCCTCCCTCCATCCGCCGTGCCGTCAGCTCATCCCAGCATACTGAACACAGCTCTGGGTAACTGATGCTTTCATTGAGCTGAATCAAATCAACAGCCTTCAGAACAGGCCAAGCATATAATCTCAACTCAACCTGTCAGTTTACAGAACCGACAAAAATCTGCTGTATTCTCAAAGCTCTAGACTGCTTCAGTTCAGATACATTAACAGAATTAATGGTTTTAGTGTACATAAAAGATAGCAATGATAACATTTTGGGTTAGTGAATCGAACAAACCCTAAGTAACAATTTTGTGCAATGAACATGATACCTCAAAACATGAGGCTTGTTGAAGAGAGGTGTGCTATTATTCCTCTAAGTGACCAAAATCATGCCTGGAGTGATAAAATGGGACCAAAAGTATGACTTCTTGACATTGAAGAAGGGATCCAAGCCCTAGCTACACTCTTAAAAATAAAGGTGCTTCACGATGCCATAGAAGAACCTTTTTGTCTAAATGGTTCCATAAAGAACCTTTAACATCTGAAGAACCTTTCTGTTTCACAAAAAGTTCTTTGTGGAGAAAGAAGGTTCTTCAGATTACAAAAAGGTAAGAAAGAGATGGTTCTTTAAAGAACCTTTGACTGAATGGCTCTTTGTGGAACCAAAAATGGTTCTTCTATGGCATCGCTTGAAGAACCTTTTGAAGCACCTTTATTTTTAAGAGTGTAGAGAGAAACTCTCAACTTGGACAAGAAAGCAACCACCTAGCAACCAGTCAGAACATCCTAGCAACACTATGACAACCACCCACAACATCCTAGCAAACAAGTAAAAGTGCTCCCTCAAAACAGCTTAATAACCCCATAGCAACACCTATAACTAGTTTTCATAATGTATTTGCTACACTGTGAAAGATGGCTGGTAAAATAATACAACAAAGAATAATAAATAACACAGCCCTGTGTCTTGAAAAAAAACCTGCTGATTTGCAAAAATGCCTATAGTATTAGATAATTTGATGATGCTGAGTTCAAAAATATCAATAAAAACTTTCCATCATGTACAGTTTTTCCCCCCACAAGATAAGACTTAAGTTTTTCTGATTATACAGTGGGGAAAAAAGTATTTAGTCAGCCACCAGTTGTGCAAGTTCTCCCACTTAAAAAGATGAGAGAGGCCTGTAATTTTCATCATAGGTATACCTCAACTATGAGAGACAAAATGAGAAAAAAAACAGAAATCTTGCTTGTTTGTAGGTGACCAAATACTTATTTTACCGAGGAATTTACCAATTAATTCTTTAAAAATCCTACAGTGTGATTTTCTGGATTTTTTTTCTCATTTTGTCTCTCATAGTTGAGGTATACCTATGATGAAAATTACAGGCCTCTCTCATCTTTTTAAGTGGGAGAACTTGCACAATTGGTGGCTGACTAAATACTTTTTTGCCCCACTGTATATGTATAGATTTAATGCACTCAACAAAATAACAAAAGCAGTCAGATGTCAAACGCTTCACAAGGGAATGGAAAAATATGTTCAAATACTCCATTTAATATCAAATAACTTTATAAAATAAGCAAAATAAGCTTTTTTCGCATGTGGCATGCTTGCTTTTTCTTCTGTCACTGGCCATAATTCTAACCGGGAGATTTAATGCACTCAACAAAATAACAAAAGCAGTCAGATGTCAAACGCTTCACAAGGGAATGGAAAAATATGTTCAAATACTCCATTTAATATCAAATAACTTTATAAAATAAGCAAAATAAGCTTTTTTCGCATGTGACATGCTTGCTTTTTCTTCTGTCACTGGCCATAATTCTAACCGGGAAATCAGGATTAGGGATAAAATAATGTCATACATGTGAAACCAATAGAGGAAGACAGGAATCATGTCTTTTATGGCAGTTTTTTCTGCTGATTAAGGAATAATTCACCTTACAAATGGTTGTCAAAAGCAAAAATGCTACAAAATGCACATCTTTTTTTTTTCTTTTTTTTTTAGAAAATGTGCATACTCGAGCAAAACAGGCATTATTTTTGTAAGGGCACCCCAAAATTACTGCAAAACAAGTGTTGTATTTCATTTAGAAAATATGATGCAGGGCAGTATAATAAATTTAAGGTTTACTCTTAAAAAGTGGACAAAAATAAAATGAAAAATCTGCCAATGGAACCAGATTAAAAACATTTAATAAATAATAATAAACTACACATACTGCGACTTTAATATTGCATGCAATTTTGCATATCATGAAAAAATAAATCTTGTTTTTAATATGTTTAGAATATCAGACAAATTGTTTCATTCTGATGCCTTAAAATGCATGATGTTTAACATACCTTATTTTAGCCACAGGTAAAGAACTAGACTAAAAAGAAGCTCAGTTTCATCTAAAAACATAATAACATTCGTTCTTGCTTTGCTCATTAGATCTAATGAATGTGCAGAATCCTGCTTCTACCAAGAGAATCCCTTGTCAAGCCTCCTACACGTCTCTCAGCCTATCAAATCATGTCACAGTCCACGCACACATGACTGTAACCTCCTGCAGACACCTCCACAACACCTATTTATAGCCAACTCCAGCAAGACGTGTTTCAGAGTCATCTCTTCAGCATTGTTTTCCCCCATCCGCTAGCTAGTCTCTGCTAGAACAATCATCACAGCAACAGAGGGGATGCTCTAATATCGTTAAAGCGAGAAAATTGAAAAATTCAATGGGCTGTGGATTGATTTGCTTTTAATCTTATTGAGAAAGAAGGGAGGAGTTTTAGAAAGCTTTTCAGGAGAACTGCTGTGCTGAAAACCAGTGTATCAAGAAGTAAAATAGAAAAGATTGTTTGGTTTCACAGCCATGGAAACATCCCATAATGCACACACACAGGCTTATGACTCATCTGACCATGTGACTGCTCCACCAACGTCAGGAGGGCCTGTCTCACCCCTCGTTCCCCAGAGTGCAGTCAGCTGACTGTGGGTTACGAGTCCAGAATCAGTATGTGCTAAAAACAATATGCCGACAAACCGCCGAGCACTTTTAATGAAGAAATATATGTGCTGTTCTGATTCTGGGCTGTAGGGACTAACATGTCTTTTTTGCTGTATATGGCTCTCCAGAGATTAATAAAAGTTCTTGATGTTAAATTACAGCTCCTTCAGACCAGCATATTGGTTTCTGTGTTCTTTAAAGCCCCAGATGGATGGTTTTCTAAAAGAATAAAAGTTCTTGTGAAACTTAACCCTCATGCTGTCATTTTGAGATTTTCTTTTTCCCAAAAATGCTAGTTAAACGTTCACATTGGACTAAAACTATGACTGAGTTTGCTCACACAGGGTATAACAAAATTGACTGTTTTTGTATTTTGGGGGATTTTTCCCCCCACCTTAATATACTTGTTGTGTACCCTGTCAAAAATGACCAGCCCACGAAAAAATGGCTTATAAATTATGGTATATTATTAGTAAATATTGGATTCAGTCTTTTTATCAACCTGTTTTCTTTCAATTAGCACAGGTACTGTATTTATTTTTGGAACCGATTGATCCTAGGCCTCATTGATCTGCTTATGCGCCTTTGCTTAGGTGCTAATGCACCTCTGTTTTTGACTGAACTTTGGCAAAATGATCGACAAATAATGCTTTTTTTCATTAGAAAACTGAGGAGCATACACTCAGATCAATTAGGCTTATGATCAGTCAGTTCCAAAAAGAAATACAAAGCCTGTGCTAATTGAAAGAAACAAGCTGACAAAAAGATTGATTCCAAGATTTGGTGATAATATAGAATACTTCTTAAAATTTGTACATTATTAATAGGCCAGTCATTTTTGACCAGTAACATGAAATTAGGCAAAGGATTATTATTATTATTATTTTCAAGACTGCAGAATTATGCAGGGCTGTCTGGGTAGCATGTCAAAAATAACTTAAATAGGCCCAAGTCAGGTGGTTTTGATAACAGATTTTTTTTCCCCTTTCCTTTTTGTATTTGGAAACTACAGCTAAAAATACTTCAAATGATGTGCCTGTGGAATAAAACAAGAAAAACTAAAAGGACAAAGCTTTCTCCACAGAGACTTTTCGTCTGTGTTCCAGGAAATGTGATCAAGTACAAATGAGTGTCATCTTGGCAAAATGTCACTAGGGCACATAATTCAGCTGCTGACAGGCCCCACTGCAGGATCTAATAAATGCTCGGGACTGTAGGTGTCTAGGGACAGTGGAAGAGATCCACAACCAGCAGATGCATATTTATCAGAGGCTTTGCTCTCCTCACAGTCCCACAGTGCCAGTGTGTGACTCATCGCCTGACGATTTAACTCGCCTGTGACGCCTGTGTGTACAGAAAGACAACGAACAAACCATTTTTACATTGCACACCTATGATATACTCATTCTTACTCAATACAAATAATGATTTAAAAAAAGTAACTGATGTATATCTGTAACAGAAATGTTTTGCGATTTAATTTACCATACTCTCAGAAAAAAAAATCACTGGAAAGATACCCTTTTAAAAGGTATTAATATGTACCTTTAAGGTACTAATCTGTAACATATAGGGGTGAATAAGGTACAAAGAAGTACCTTTTAGATTTTGTGCCTTAGGGTACCGCCCCAGTGAAACGTTTTTTATGAATAAAACACACCTAAAACAGACTATGAGGATAATGCATTGCAAGAGGTTCAGTTTCTCAGAGATAAACGTTGTGAATGGTTACGAAGGCATGCACAGCCTCGCTATTGCGTGAGCATCGTGACGCATTGGTTAGGTGCCGCCTCATATAGCGCGGGGAGCTGTCCGGTGCTGAAACACAACCGAAGCGCATTGAGGCAACACGGACATGCTGTTCACGCTCATTCACATTATCTGAGCTCTACACAAAAGGTACGAGGGCTCATTTTCATTTTTTTGTATTCACAAAATGATGCTCTGTGAAAATAGTTAACATATGCGCTAGTCTGCTTTGTGAGGGGGAAAATTTTGTTCCTTTTCTTTCCGGCTTTGCTTGCTTAGGTACCATCACTCATCAGCAGCATATCTCATATCTGGTTTATCTGCTCGAATCGTCGCGAAAAATCAGTGAAATGTATTCCAGCTAGATTGATTTTTTTTTTTTTATCGAGATTTGTTCTATACAAACATACGTGAAAATATCAATAGATCTGATCTTAGAGATCCGTAGCCACAAGTGAAAGGTTACCTTGACAACAGGCGGTGACTCATCCGGTGTTTAAAAACATGTTGTGTTCCGACTGATCTCATTGATGCTTGGGCGCTCGGAGCGTATCTTCTACTCGGTCTGGGAAACAATTTTGGGTAGTAAAGCAACTTCAAGAACTGATTTCATTGGTAGTTTAAACTCAAACAGAATTGTAGGTACATTACATGCATTTTGTTTTTAAATACCAAGGATGCAAAATAAATAAAAAGACTGCATGGGTTAACTATTTTTGTGCTTGTTTATCTCTAGGCGGTATTATGTTGTCACTACCGAAATTGTCCGCCGGAGGGGTGGTGGTCCTGCTTGTTACCCTCCTCCAAACACTAACCGTGCAGGGCGCTTCTGTGCGCCACCATCGCCTGCGAGGCGGAGACCAGGGGGGCTTCCTTGCCCCCAGCTCCGATATGATCAAAGCTCTGGAGTACATTGAAAGCTTGAAGCAGAGAGCCGATGGATCAGAGAGTCCAACAGGGGACTACGACGAGGTGGACAAATTCCGTTTTCTAGTGCAGCTCGCCTCCCTACAGGATGAGAATGCACCCACGCGTGAGGATGCCACCCGTTGGCCTGATAACAAGGTGCCACAGTGGGTTCAATCTCTGCTGCGGGTGCTTGAACAAGCTGGAGAAACTCCGGAAAGCCAGCCAGCGCCCAGAAACGAGCGGCG
>NW_015506360.1:205107-217914 GCF_001515645.1 Sinocyclocheilus grahami
AAAATAGTGAAATTGTTTCCCGGTTAATTTGATTTTTTTTTTTTTATCGAGATTTGTTCTATACAAACATACGTGAAAATATCAATAGATCTGATCTTAGAGATCCGTAGCCACAAGTGAAAGGTTACCTTGACAACAGGCGGTGACTCATCCGGTGTTTAAAAACATGTTGTGTTCCGACTGATCTCATTGATGCTTGGGCGCTCGGAGCGTATCTTCTACTCGGTCTGGGAAACAATTTTGGGTAGTAAAGCAACTTCAAGAACTGATTTCATTGGTAGTTTAAACTCAAACAGAATTGTAGGTACATTACATGCATTTTGTTTTTAAATACCAAGGATGCAAAATAAATAAAAAGACTGCATGGGTTAACTATTTTTGTGCTTGTTTATCTCTAGGCGGTATTATGTTGTCACTACCGAAATTGTCCGCCGGAGGGGTGGTGGTCCTGCTTGTTACCCTCCTCCAAACACTAACCGTGCAGGGCGCTTCTGTGCGCCACCATCGCCTGCGAGGCGGAGATCAGGGGGGCTTCCTTGCCCCCAGCTCCGATATGATCAAAGCTCTGGAGTACATTGAAAGCTTGAAGCAGAGAGCCGATGGATCAGAGAGTCCAACAGGGGACTACGACGAGGTGGACAAATTCCGTTTTCTAGTGCAGCTCGCCTCCCTACAGGATGAGAATGCACCCACGCGTGAGGATGCCACCCGTTGGCCTGATAACAAGGTGCCACAGTGGGTTCAATCTCTGCTGCGGGTGCTTGAACAAGCTGGAGAAACTCCGGAAAGCCAGCCAGCGCCCAGAAACGAGCGGCGTCCTCACAAGAGCAGACGCCCAGTGGCAGATGCAGAGAGCCCTGTTGGAGACTACGGGGGCTTTGTGAAGCAGCACAAGAAGTTCCCACTGATGTTTGAGGATGAGGAGAACAGCAGGGACAACAAGCGGGCGACTGAGGATTTGGATGAGCAGTACACCCCTCAGAGCCTCGCCAACATGCGCTCTATATTCGAAGAGCTTGGTAAACTGTCTGCCGCACAGAACCAGAAGCGAGAGAACCAGGATGATGAAGACGCCGAAGACGATGATGACCTCTACAAGGTTAGGAATCTTGCATATGAGGACATGACCGGAGGGGAGGAATGGGTGCCGTTAGAGGAGCAGCTTGAGACGGAAGAAGTAGTTAAAGGAAGCCGTGAAGAATACAAACGAGGGTTAGGAGATAACAGAGAGCAGGGCGAGGTCATTGAAAGACGAGCTATCCCTACAGAAGACGATGATGAGAACGCAGATGATGACACAAAACTAGTGGATTACTACCTGTTGAAGGTCTTGGAGATGACAAACCAAGCACAAAAACGAGACCTGATGGAAGGAAGGAGGCGACTACTATCCCAACCCTCTCTAATTGACCCTAGGGCAATCAAACAACTGCTGTCAGCCATTTCAATGAAGCTCCAGGTACCTCCAGAGGACCTGGTTGGAATGCTCTTCATGGAGGAAACCAGAAAACAACAACGCCTTCCTGAGAGCCAGCTGGCTAGGAAGCCCAGCCAACCTCGGTACAAGGGCCGGGTCATCAAGTATTACAACGGTCGACAGCCAGAAGTCACAGTGAGTGATGTCCCTCCTGATGTCAAGACTGAGGATATCCTGAAAGTCCTTGGGTTAGGGAATCTGGCCAACAAAAACACACAATTTTCTTTGCTAAAGCAAAGGCCCTACAAAACAGCCATGCCAAAGTACTTCAACCCCAGCGGAAGACGGGGAAGCTTGTTCCTGTCCGAGATAAACAAAGCTCCAAGCAAAAGAAAAGATGATTACGATGATGATGCAGTTGATGAGGATGAAGAGTCGACCTTCCTCGCAGCCAAGCTCCTGACGGAATACCCCGACACCAGCTCGAGCGATCGCAAGAGAGCCATTGATTCCACCATGAATGGGCAGTTGCCTTATGAGTTGTATGAGGAGGCCATGAAAGATTTCTTTGATCAGGTTGATCATGGAAAAAGCATGCTCACCAAGAGAGACACCCAAGGCAAAGAGGAGCCCGAGGCGCCCCAAAAGCCACCCACTCAAGATTCAGCACAGGAGACCATAGATCAAACCCCACCTGTGTCTGGAACAGAAGAGGGTAAAGAGTATCACGGGAAAATGGTTGCAGGAATGTGAAGAGCCTAAGCATGTTTTTTTTCCCTGCTCCTATTCTGACAAGTCCCACCCCTTGACCTTTTATTTCTTTGATATAGTTGCTATGGCTACATGAACGACTTCTGAACTGTTCAAATTGCAAACTGGTTGTAAGAAGCTCCTACTAGCCAATCCTGCCACAGAAGGGACTTGTCGGAGTATGAACGGGGGGGGAAAATGCTTACTCGTGGGACATGCCTATATCTCCTCAAAAGTTATTTTTAAAAAAGTAAACAGTTTAAAGTGCTTTAGTTTTCATGGAATTCTATATGTAAATATATATGGTATATCAATGTGCGGGAGTTCAAGTGCATTTTATGTCGTTTATGAATTGGTGGTCCTCGAAATGTTTTCTGGTTCCTTTTGTTGGTATCAAGAGAAAGTTCCTGTAGTCATAGGTCTCCGCTTGCTGCAATCATTACAAGCTATTTCATTATCAAACCAATAAAGATGGATGTGATTCTCATTTATAAATCATTTTGTACGTGTTCTAAAGTGTGAGAAGAGAAACATAAATAAAGCATTACCGTATTATTTTTCCTCTCGCTGTATTGTGCTGCCTTATTACATGGAGTTATGCATGATTCAACACAAAAACAACCATCACTTAAAAAAGAAGAAACATAACATTTATCTGTGCCAGTCTGGATCTTGAAAAAGAAGAAAAAATATCAATCATATATTAATATTTACATCTGATAGAATAGAAAAGCTAAGGATTCCCACTTGATGATACAGGACCTAAAACAGTGGCAAGCATAGTCTCATAATAAGAGATATTAATAGAAAAAAATTCATTACAGTGCACAAAAATAAACTGCTGGAAGGTTTTTTAGAAAGCACTGAATGCATTTCATTAGAGAAAACTGCAAACATTTGACTGAGACTAAACATATCAAAAAACTGTTTTAATAACACAATATCAACAATGTGTGCTCATAAAGCAGCATTACCATTCCTTCAAAAGTGTTTTTTTTCCTTTCTTGAGCTAAATGTCTCCTGAGACATGCAACATGTTTAAAAATATGAAAAGGCACTTCAAATAAGCCAAGGTTTAAGGTTATTGGAAATATATGATTATTATATAAAATGATTTTGGTATAAAAAGTAAAAAATTATCGGTTAAATCTATGGTTGCATGTGTACATGCATGCTGGAGCCATCATAGAAATTCTGCATTACATTTATTTTTATAAGTTGACAAGACATAACCTATTCAAAAACACAACATGAACCCTGATTCAGTTACATTAAAATTTGAGTGGAATGGATCAAGATGTTCATACAAGCACAGAGAAGAAAAAAAACAATAAATAAGAAAAAAATATATGCAGCCCTCATGAATAAAGTCTATAACTTCTTGCAATGAAAATTGTGTCCTGATTGAAGGACACAACATACACTGCGGAGGCAGGTTTCTTTCCTTTTTGTCACATTGTATCACGTCAGCTGCTGTCAGAAGGCTGGTTTGCTCATGTATTCTTCCATCGTCTGAGGAGAAGAAAACAGGCACATAACTGATTACCCTTTTGTATAATGTTAAGTGAGATTTCAGTTTCCCGTGCCGTGCAGAGGTGAACTCTCCTTCAGATGTATGGACCCTGCTTATTAGAATGATATATGGACAACAAATGATTAGATGCCATATGGGTTTTAAAGGAACAATGGACTCAAAAATGAAAATTCTGTCATCATTTATTCACCCTCATGTCATTTATACCCCTTATGCTATAGTCCTAGGAGCGCTCAATATGCCAGCTTTGAAGGTACGTAAATGTCATCATTTTCATTTTTTGGTGAACTATTCTTTTAATGTGGTCTCATTTTTTTGAGGCATACTAGGAAAACTGGCATTTAGTGGTACTGAGAGCTGCTCTGTAAAACCACAATCTCAGACTGGCCATCCATTTATTTGTCTCTCTCTCTTTGTCAAATCAATAATGTTTTATGAAGGTGACGGCCAAAGTAGAGCTCTATAACTGAACAGCATCATTAAATCAGCTGCAGGTACTTTCAATCTGAAATGTCTGGCTCAGAAACACTGACTGAGATTGCCACATGTCCTGGACTCATTTTTATGTTGTCAAAACAACAGCAAATTTACACGGATGGAAAATACAAAAAGTTAAATTTTTTATTTTATTCTATTTCAATACTGTTGAACAAATAAACGTAATTTTCTGTTTAATTTTTCAATTTTATTAACCTGAATGCAGATCAAATTGAGTATCTCACCTCTTGCAGCATATCGGAGGCCTCTATAGACTTCGCAATAGACAGCTTGGACGTCTCCTGAATCTCTCCACCCATCAGAAACTCATCCAGGATGAAATAAGCCTTCTCAAAGTTAAAGATGATGTCAAGCTCACATACCTGTAATATGACAAAGACAGATTGGTAAATGAAATAGAGTAAAGAATAAAATAATGTGTTCAAGTGAGAAGTCTACGCAAAAATAAATAAATTAATAACAAAAATGTGATGTATTTAATAAAAGGAAATGGATATATCAATAGATATTGTATAGTATCTTTTATCAGATACACCAAATATTTGCTCCAGAGCTAAGAAATTAAGAAACAATGTATTTACATTGCCAAAGTATTTGTCGAGTAGCTCCACATAACGGTGCAGAATCTCTAAAGCCAGAAGTTCATTATCCTGGCTCTCCAAAGCACAGCAGAAATACAGACTGGCGTACCTACAAACAAGTAAAAAAAACATATAGACGTTTATTTTTATTTATAAAAAATCTGAAAATTGTACACACAATCCTCACAATTGCCATCTACAGGATTTCAGGAACACAAGTGTGAAAACTCACTCTCAGGTTACAGTGCCTGACAGAAGGATTTGATGCAGCATAAAAAGCTGAACTTTGACCAAGAATGTAGCTAGGCTCTGAAGCATTAAAGTACAGAAGCACAATTCTCTCAAATACTTCCATTCACACCCTCAAAAACAAAGGTTCTTCAGTGGTTCTTTGCATTTTATATTCAGACAATTTTATATTCAGGTCATTTTTACTTCCATTCAATAATGTAACACTTATTTTTCATGATCAAATCGATTCAGAATAAAATAATAAACAATTTATCAAAATCAAGCAATGTCCTGTTTTACTTGGAATATCACACACTAATATTTCCCATTGTGAGCTTGTGGGTCCATTTTCAGAAACCATTGGGTAATAGGGGGCCATTGTGTAGGAAGCTGCCACTAGGTTTCACCAGAAAACAAGGAGGACTCAGATAGAGGCATGTCGTCAGCTAATGACATCAGTAATGGCAGGAGAACCGGACTGAAGGACAGGACAGGGCAACAAACTCTATATGGACGCAGAAACCTTTGCATGCTGTATTTTAATTAGGCCACATAAGATCTTGACTGCTGACTAGGTGTCCGCTTTGCAAGATTTTAGAGTCTTCTGCTCACACCTTGTGATGACTAATGACCAAACACGAGAGCCTAGCAGCTGGGCGTTGAATTAATGCTGAATCAAACACCATCATTTTGTTTGAAATCAGCATGCTCTTTTACAATACATATGTGAGGAGCACATACTGAATATACCCCCAAAATATACTCCTTCAAGGCATTCTCCTTTGACCTGGGTTGAATGCTCACCTCTTATAGACAATCTTCAGATCCTTCCAGTGCAGGAAGTTGCATGTGCGTGGTTTCCGTGCCAACATCATAGTGGTCATGTCCTTCACGATCTTCTTCCTGTCTCTCTCCGGGAGGGGCAGGAACCATTTCTGCAGCCGTAACTTCCCCTGACGGCTGAACAGCAACAGGAAATGCATCTGTCGGAAAAGAGAACATGCATTTTAATTGGATGGTTCATCCTTTCATTTATGGAATGGGTGTGGCCTAGTGGTTAATGATCCAGGTTGGTTATCCAAAGGTTGTAGTAATGAGTTACCAAGATTGTTCCTTTGAGCACACCCATGAGAAAGGTGCTGACAGTGAAAATACAAAGTCACTCTGTATAAGTGTCATTGCTAAATTAAGTTTGAAAAAATCCTTTACTGTTCATTTGAATATTAATTCTGCTTTTTGTATTGGTCTGTATCAAATATAAAACCAATAATTCATAGAAACCAATAACTGTATGCATTCAAAAGGAAAAATGTCATCAATCTATGTATAAAATACTCTTTATGCAGGGTTTTTCTGCAGATGCTGCTGGCAAGCAGATGGTAGACAGAAATTCTGCAACACTGCAGGTAGATTAAAGTGTTTCACACTAGAGTCAAGGCCAAAATGATTCAAGTGGGAGGACATTCTGTGCCTACTCTATAATTTCATAGTGAATATTACAAAGTGTACTGGTTTCCTAAGTATTTATCTCACATCAAACACTTTAAAATTGAATTCAGTTTTCCTTTAAATTTACCAGATCACACATATACCAAGCTGGAAATGACATTTAAACAGCTGTGCTGGAAATATGGTAGTACATTAAAAGTGCTTAGTGCACAAGATCTAGACATGCTGAGCTGTGGTGCTCATGCAAGAAACACAGGTTCATATCTGGCCTGCATTGTGTTCTGATCCCGTTTTCCCCATAATGTCCTGTCTATGTCTTACTGTGCCAACAGATACAATTTTAGGCAACAGGAAATACAAAGAAAGAGACAAACTGCACTTCAGACAGGCTAACCTTTTCACTGTCACACAAACCCAATCAATATGAGACTCAATATCCGTGAGTCAAAGATTTACCGTCAACCGCTGGATGGACCTCTGCGTGAATCTTTTCCACACAAGAACTAATCAGCTCAATGCAACGATACTGAGAGCAAAACTTCTGAGAACTCTTCCTAATTTCTCCTCCCCCTCCTCTCAGTTTACATAGAAATCTGTCAATGCTTGAAAAAGCTTTGTCTTCTCGTAGACATAAACTGTAAAAAAAATTATGTAGTTTTTACAAAATTATTTTGGCAGCTGTGGTTGCCAGAATAATTTTGTAAAAAATACAGAAAAACGGTAAACACATTTTATACAAGTTTTATACAAAACTGTATAAAACTGTAATTTACAAACAAGAAAATTTGAATGTAAACCAGTAAATTCAACAATGCACACCGCTATGTTACCGTTTTTCCCTGTATATAGCACGGGAACTTACTGTTAACCTATTAACAGTTTTTTTCCGTAGCGTTTTTACAAAATTTTACAGTTAAAATTACACATTTTTTTACAGTGTACGTCACAGCTGGGCAGAGAATTTGTGATGCTTTCTTTGTGTCACACAAACTTGCAATAAGCTGCTTTTTTTCTTATCAGGTCACAGGCCACACCGAAAACTATTAACAGAAACCTGAGTCACACCTCTGAAAAAAAAAAGAGATTAAATACACACACACACACACACACACAAACAAAATGGAACTGGAGTGTTCACTTTTATTGGTGGAAAAGGGCCTTTCATAAGAAAAACTTCACAGAAATTAGTAATGATGAACAATACAATGAGAATTCAGTGCAGAGACATTCATAACAATGAAAATATTTTTTTAAATGACAAATGTAAAGAAATATAAAAATGTGCAATATAAATCACTTTGCAGAATGCAATGAATTCAACTATCTGACCAATGAACAGAAAACACTTAAATATGACTAAATCGTTAATTATTCTGTTGAAACTTACACATTTTCTACACAAAATTAGAATAAAAGTGCAAATTATATGTTTTTATTTTCAATATGTTGACTAGATGCCAACTGCTAAATTAAACAGTGTAATGTGGTCATATGACAACAGTGGAGCATATTACTTTTCAAAATGTTTATTAATTGTTGCATTGCATATTGCTTATTGTTATACATAAAAGCAGCTAGTACACAGTATAACTGCATGCAGTACGCTAAAAGTCCATCTCACTTTAATTACCGGTACAATTCACCTGGAGCAACCTGGGGTTAAAGGAAAAATTCATCCAAAAATGAATATGTACTCATCCTCAGGCTATCAAGATGTAGCTTAGTTTGTTTCTTCATCATAACAGATTTGGAGAATTTAGCATTACATTCAATGGATCCTCTGTAGTGAATGGGTGCCGTCAGAATGAGTCCAAACAGCTGATAAAAATATCACAATAATCTACAAGTAATCCACACCACTCCAGTTCATCAACTGATGTCTTGTGAAATTAAAAGCTGCTTACAATCCATTTTACCTTTACATCATAACTTCTGGCCAAAATATGAGCCTTTAATCCATAACAATGCTTCCTCTAATTACAAAAATCCATCACCTGTTGTAATTAAAATCCAGCGACATATTTGTTTAGAACTGTTTCCACTTGCAAACGGTGCTTGATCTGTGGATATTTTTCTCTCCCAATTCGGATGGGTCGACTTTTCACCAGAGAAAGAAATATTATGGATAGAGGACTAGTATTTTAGCTGAAGTGTTTGAAGATAAAATTTGATGATTTTTTAATTACAAACAGCTTTTCTGCTTCA
Source organism: Sinocyclocheilus grahami (assembly GCF_001515645.1). Classification (NCBI taxonomy): domain Eukaryota; kingdom Metazoa; phylum Chordata; class Actinopteri; order Cypriniformes; family Cyprinidae; genus Sinocyclocheilus; species Sinocyclocheilus grahami. The sequence goes on from NW_015506360.1 coordinate 213,773, forward strand.
CAAGACATTCATTGATGGACTAGAGTCGTGTTACTTGTGAATTATTGTGATGTTTTTATAAGCTGTTTGGACACTCATTCTGGCGGCACCCATTCACTGCAGAGAGGATCTACAGGTGAGCAAGTGATGCAATGCAAAATTTCTCCAAATCTGTTCCGATGAAGAAACAAATACATCTACATCTTGGATGGCCTGAAGGTGAGTACATTTTCAGCTAATTTTCATTTTTGCATGAACCATTTCTTTATGTAAAATGACACAAGAACATGATAATGGTGATGCATTGGTCATTTTTCACAGAACTCAAACCGTCAAGAAGCAACCAGTCCTAAGCTTTATCCTCCTCTAAAGTCAATTGTTATGTTTAACGAGAGAATTAATGAATCTGCTGCAAGCAACTCACAGATGCAAGAACACCAGGTGGGAAAATGGAACCATCAGCTGCTTCATTGTTATGACCCAAACATGCTGGCAAAGAGTTTATTTGCTTCCTCAGTAAATCCTGATGAGGGATGAAAGATGAAAACACAAGGAAAAAACAAGGAAACAGAAGCATGCACTGAGTCGGGTCTACTATTGTGCTGCAGAGGAAAATGATTCTCTGAAGTATTTCTTCAGCGTGGAACACCTATCACACGACTTCAGGAAAAGAAAAGAGAAAGGAAACAGTGTGCTACAGCTATTAAGTTACATACAGCTTTATCTCTACATTCCAAACTTTCCACACTCCTTACACACATACCTCTCTCCCACACACAAAGTTTCACTATAGGGGAGGGTTGAAATGAAGCTCTGAGTTTCCTCCTGAGCCTGTTCCTTCTTAGATTTCAGTTCTGTGATGCTCTGATTTCATTTTCCTTCTATTGTTGGAGTCGACACAGCTGTGAGCGGCTAAGGCACACAGGAGAACATGCTTACAAACACACTCGCTGCAGTTTAAATGAGATTCTGCAGTGTGCTGTTATCTCTTTGAAATTAAAAGGGCCACTTCTTCATCACTTGTAATTACTCCGATGCATACAGACGATATCAGATGAAGCATTTTCAGAGGAGCTGCATGTATTGTATTACTACTCTGGAGAGATTTTGCAAACACTTACCAAATTTCAACAAAACTAATCTAAGAGCTAAACAAAAACGTTTTTATGAACGTATTTTCAAATGTACTTTTCATTCAGCATTTAATTATATTCTTTTAAAATCTATTAATAACTAAAAAGGTGTCAATAATATTAAGAAATAATAATAATAATAATAATAATATTGCATTAATAAAAATTTTATAAAATTTTACCCAGTATTAAAAACATTTTTTTATTTTATTCTATTATTTTAAGGTTGGTGATATTATAAATGCATATGTAAGAGCATATTTTATTATTATTAATAATATAGATTACTGACTGATATTTTAATAGTACACTTAGCAATATATGATATTTTTACAACATATTTTTCCATGTAGTTTGAGTATTAAAGTACAATTTAAATACTTTAATTAAAGGGGTCATATGATGCTTTTTTAAAGATCATTATTTGGTGTATTTGGTGTAACAGAATATGTTGACATGCTTTAATGTTAAAAAACACATTATTTTTCAAATACTGTACATTATTGTAGGTCCTCTATGCCCCGCCTCTCTCACGCTAAATATTATTAATAAATAATATATTACTAAAATATTATTAATAAATATATTACTCTATTTAAAAAAAAATTTAATAATAGCTAAAGTTCCTATTTAATTTGTAATATTGTGATTGGTTTGTAAAGAACTCTTTACATATTCTTCTTCATTCCAGCACACATTAACCAGAAGAGCAGCAGTCAAATGTAAAACACACAGTGATCATTTCCTATTTGAACAAGATAAAGGAGTTTACCTGGCTGCCAAATCAAGCCAGCTAAACTAGGACTTTACACACAACTTGTCTCCACAGTAAAGGTATATATACACAATAAATGTTCTTCTTTTGAATTTTCTATTAATTAAAGAATTCTGAAAAGAATTCAAAAGGTTCCTAACAACGAACACACAAAGTGTCGAAATCTGACAGTCCGATATCAAGCGAAACGAACCAACCGGTTTATCCAGACAGATGAGCTGACTTCACTAAAACGCCACCTTTAACTCCCTCAGCATCCGATTCATTTGCTCAGACTTTGAATAAAACAAGTTTAGGTGAAATACATCCGCTCTAGACGACACTGTTTTCTTTAATCAGTGATAAACAAGCAGCTCGTGAAGGACGGAAGTTTTAAAGCCCGCAGGTGCGCTCGCATATACTTCCTGACAGGTGCACGAGCACAACCTGTGGAAGAAATGACCTGTCACCCTGTGCTTTTAGGCGAGTCAAAATAATATACTGTGTAACTTACCATCTTGAAGTTAGAAATACGGAAGGAATGTTGAAATCCACAAAATTAGTATTCACTTCGCAGTTGGTCAAGGCCGGAGTCATCGCTGCCCTTCCCAAACTGTGCGGGAGAGAAAGGCTGCGCATGCGCAGATGCGTAGCTGAGCGCTCGACCTTGTTTTCGCCTCCACTATCTGAGCTCTGATAGGTTGAAGCACTGCACCTGGCTTGAAAGGGGGCGGGGCAACACACTGCTCACATATTTTCCTGTGCGTTACCTTTAATTAAACGCCTTTTGTAATATGCTGCCTTGACATTTATGAATATAGATATGGCATGAATGAATGCCACTTAAGAACACAATTAAAAATAAATTAAAACTGTATTTTTTATCAAATAATCATATAATAATAACAATTAAAGTACAGTTTGCTATTATGAATATTAATATCTTGTTATCCCTCAGAAAAATAACTGGCACTAATAATAAATAATTGTAGTGTTGGGTCCGAGTCCACCTTGTCGAGTCCTAGTCCTTAACCAATGGGAGATGATTTTTAATGTATTTTTATCTTAACTTTATGTTGTTGCTTTTTATCTTTTATGATCATTTTTAAATCTTTTATTACACATGGCGAGGATTCGTCTGTACTCTGAGAAATTTCTTAGTCCAAGATGTCCGTGTCAAGTTCGAGTCCAAGTACCCCAAGCAGGGGCGTAAATTTCGTCTAACAGTAGGGGGGGACAATAAACATAACATTTCTCAAGAGCAATTTTTGAAGGAGACACAAATAATACAGCTAAAATTGTACTTGTAAGGATATGTATACACAAGAGGAAAGCCTTACTACTATTAGTGCAGCAGGGAGCCCGTGCCAAATTAGACAACTTCAAGCTGTTGTGGTGGCGCAGCGACAGCGAGCATTACTAGCCGTCACAGTGTTGCCAAGTCCGCGGATTTCCTGTGGAATTAGGCTACTTTATCACTGTTGCCATGGGTTGAAGCAATGTGTATTTTAGCCCCCAGTAGCAATTGAGCGGGTTTTATTATGAAAACCTGGCAACCCTTTCCGTCAACCCGTGCCAAATTAGACAACTTCAAGCTGTTGTGGTGGCGCAGCGACAGCGAGCGCTCGTGTCCATTGTAGACATTACTAGCCGTCACAGTGTTGCCAAGTCCGCGGATTTCCTGTGGAATTAGGCTACTTTATCACTGTTGCCATGGGTTGAAGCAATGTGTATTTTAGCCCCCAGTAGCAATTGAGCGGGTTTTATTATGAAAACCTGGCAACCCTTTCCGTCAAGCAGGTAACGTTATTATTTGCTAACATAGCGACTTGTTGAAAAAATACATTGGCATTGTCTGTATTAAAGAGAAAATAATCACTTCATCATCCGATATTTAAGGGAATAAAATAGCCTTGAAAGCCTTACTTACTGGAGTTCCACAACTATTGACTTTGTTCTCTCTCACCAGACTTGGGTGTGTGTGTGTGTGTGTGTGTGTGTGTGTAGGTGATGTAAAAGAGGAAAGCAGGCATTTGGACCAAACCACTGTGAGGCAAGGGAGGGGGAGACTCAACATGTTTCTAAACTTAAAACGCATTTTTGCCCCATTTGTGTTGTTTTACTACTTACACAATTATTTAAGGTATAAAACATTGTTATTTACAATGCACAGCGTGGTTTTTAATCATATTTTTAGGGGGGACAACCCACAGATGGGGGGGGGGGGGTCTGCCCCCCCTCCCTATTTTCTTCTTTTTACACTTTATTCTTCCATG
>NW_015506360.1:219008-275991 GCF_001515645.1 Sinocyclocheilus grahami
CTACTATGTTTAAAGTATAAAACATTGTTATTTACAATGCGCAGTGTGGTTTTGAATCATATTTTTAGGGGGGACAACCCACAGATGGGGACAAACATAAATATCCCATAAATACAATCGGTTATGTCTTAAGTGAACGTAAATTACACTTTATTCTTCCATGAAAGTGTTTTTAGAAAATGAGACTTTTAAAAAAATGTAGGTTGACACTTTTTGAGGAAGTAAATTGCTATTTTGCAATTACTAAATATGTTGGGAATAAAAACAATACTATATTTGTCCCTAAACATTGCAAATTTTGCAAGCTACAGTGAATCTTGGAGGGTTTTGGTTATTTGGAAGGTCATTTTTGTGCATAAAAGGCTAAATAATGACAAACACAATCTGTAGGCCTAAAGTTTCGAAACGTGAACACCTGACTACATTTTTTTTTGCATGACCCTGTTGGTGTGTAATTGATTATCTGTCATCTGACACTAGAGGGAGCCCTCTGGAGCTACAGTAGTCACATGCATCTGTCAGCTGTCATATCACTGCAGTCCAGTTGAGAAGAAACAACAGTGCTACAAATGTGTCTCTACAGGAACATAGTGTGGTTTATCAAGGGAATGAGGGAGTATACAAGGTAAAGGTCTTTTTTTGTATTTCTTACTGAATTCATTGGGCTGCTTTGTTACTGATAACTGTAGAGTCTGAGAAAGTGTGTTGCACTGTCTTTTGTAATTAGTGTGTTATTGTTTCTAATCGCTATGAGATGGTTTGCATTGCTATGATCTTTTAATAATTTTACACAAAATTATTCTGGCCTGAGCATATATTTAGCGGCTGCTCAGAACTGCTACAAAAACACAGTCTTAAATTGTGTTCTCGCAAGCCAAATGTTGTTAGATGTAGTGGTTTCTTGCACAAATGTTGTTTTTGTAGTTCCCCGAGTCATCTCTTCTGACATGCATTCATCCAAGCCCTCAGTTTAAGGTCAGTCATCATTGCATCACAATGGGCCCTATTGAGACCCCTGCCGCTCTCTCAAGTGCCCTGTCATCCTACACAGAAGCTTCTTTGGCCCCCGATCAGGGCTCTTGTCTTAGGACCTCTGTCTCAGATGTCCAGTGGTCACATAACAATTCAAGAATTGTGATAAAAACACACTTTTATGGATAACATTGTGTTTCTGATTTGATTCATGTGCTGGATGTTGTCAGCAGGTCTGGATTTGAGAACGCCTCTAAGAGCTTTGTAGCAAAGGACCTGGATGTGTCTATGGTGGGCCGTTCCTTCATGATCACCGGAGCCAACAGCGGAATAGGGAAGGCGACAGCCATGGCCATAGCCAAAAAAGGTGTGTTTTACAGTCACACAAACACTTTTTTTGAGGTTACAATATTATTTTCCAACCATAAATCTGTTTTGGTGTTACTATAGTACATTGATGGCAGAAGATGGTACCATGGTACTTTAATACCCTACTTGAACATACATTCACACATAAACGCACATTCTTCTGTGTACTGGTTGTCGTCCGCCCCTCCTCTTCTCATGGGTAACACACATACTGTATATATAATTAACAGTTATTGTATACCTCTGCCCATACATTATAAGACATTTCTTGGAAACAAAAATAAATAATAACATACTGTAAGCAATGCGCTACATTCAATAAATTATCCCAATAATCCCATTGCATTTCTTTGATATTACACAACAATGAGTTTGTTTATCTGAAGGGATTTAGAGAAATTTAGCTTTACATCACTTGCTCAGCAATGGATCCTCTGCAGTGAATGGGTGCCGCCAGAAGGAGTGTCCAGAAAGCTGGTAAAAACATCACAATAATTAAATATAAATAATAATTGTTTGTAAGAAACAAATCCATCATTAAGGTGTCCTAACGTTAAACTGTCACTTCTGGCCAAAACACAAGTCCGTAATCCATAATAAAGCCCATGCAGAACTCATTGTTAATACTAGGGTGTTGTATGGTTGCTAAAGTTTTCTACATATATTCATTTGCATTTGTTCTGAGTGTGCTGCAATGCAATAATTGCTAATTGCATAGAAGCATTCTGTAAAATCAGTCTTCTCCTCAACAAGCCACATGATTTAACGTTGAAGAATGTGATACCTATATTAATTCATTATGTATTTTTTTCCCTCTTGTCCAAGGTGGCACTGTTCATATTGTCTGCCGAAACAAAGAGCGAGCCGAGAGAGCCAGAGAAGAAATCATCTCAGCGAGTGGAAATAATGTGAGTGTCTCATTTATTGCTTACGATGCTTCACTGTTACACAAAATAAAATGATCAGTGTTTCTGAATGATTTTCTTCCACTGCTTTCACTTTGTGATGTGCATCTATCGTAGGAGGTTTACGTCCACGTGTTGGACCTCTCCGAGTCAAGAAAGGTGTGGGAGTTCGCAGAGGCCTTTAAGAAGGAGCACTCATCGCTCAATGTTTTGGTATGTGTGTCAGAGAGCTCCTTTAGGAGATTCCCATCATACCTCACTATATTAAAGAAAGTACCAGCATTCAGCTGAAGCTTACAGGTGCAGGACAGATGAAGAAATATCCTCTCCTTTAATCTCGTCTCCCACACTTATCCCTCTCAGATCAATAATGCCGGATGTATGGTGAACCAGAGGGAAATGAACTCTGACGGACTGGAGAAAAATTTTGCCACCAATACTCTTGGTAAGACACAACAGTCAGAAATACAGTAAAAACTGTATTATTGTTAAATATTAGTACGATTTTAAATAACTGTTTTCTATTACAGTATTTTATTCCTGCGATGCAAAGCTGAATTTTCAGCATCATTACTCCAGTCTTCAGTGTCACATGATCCTTCAGAAATCATTCAAACATTATAAATTTATTTCCTGTCACTTTTGATAAATTTAATGCATCTTTGCTGAATAAAATCTTTTTTTCTTACAAATATCTTACTGACCCCAAAATTGAGTGGTAGTGTATAATATTCTTTTATAGAATAAATATTATGTTATAAAATATAGAATATATGTTGAATTTACTTTTTAATCAAATCTTGTCCTCTGCAGGTGTTTATGTTCTGACTAAATGTCTGATCCCCCTGCTGGAGAAGAGCAGGGACCCCCGAGTTGTGAGTGAAAAACAACACTGATCTCAATGTCTTGATTTATTAAATACAATTCTGCCCGAGACTGCATTCTTTCACAATGCATATGTGAAGACATAAACAGTTATTGTGTTTTTGACACAACCTATGATAGATGTGATTATATTTTAGTAACAGCAATGTGTGCACATCCACAGAAGTACCTGTTTCTCTCTCATATTGTGCTGCTAATAATGTCTCTGATAGATCACGGTGTCATCGGGAGGGATGCTGGTGCAGAAACTAAACACGGACGACCTGCAGACAGAGAGTGCTCCATTTGATGGTACCATGGTATACGCACAAAACAAGGTGTTTAGAGACAATATTTAGAATTAAGAGCATTTTGCCTTGTAATATAATATTTTTTTTTATTGGTGAATCATTGCTATTTTTATTGCTCATACGTTTTATTTACATGTATTCCTTTAGAAGAATTTAGGGTTAGCAGCACCCTAGCAGCCACTCATAAATGTTTAACACAGACAAAACACCACTCACATTTTCTATTTCAAAATTTAAAAAAAGTCAATATGAAACTTTTAAACTTAAAAATGCAAAATGTATACATTTTGATAATTTATTAAAAAAATTAAATTAATTTATGCAAAAAAGTAAAACCAATTATAATGCAAAATGTACACATTTTTATAATTTATAAATTGTTTTTAAATTAATTTAATATCGTCCCCAAGTATTGATTTGTAGCCTTTCAACTGTAAACGAGCAACTCCACACATATATTGCAGTGTGTTATAGGCAGTATTTTCATTTAAATGAAAAATGGCCTCACATTTTCATTCTTTTAAAACTGTAAAATATATTTTTTTACATCAATATTAAATGTTTAAATGTAAAATTTAGATTTATAAATGATTTGTAAAATTATAAATTACAAAGAAATAATCAAATAAAATAACAAATGTAATTCAATTAACAAAATTTACATTTAGTAAGTACTGTGGTAGCCAAAATATTCCAAACTATGGTAATACCATTTTTTTTGGCCACTACCAGGGTAGTAATACTATATTTAATACTAATACTTTACAGTTCTGTGGTAATGCATTACAGTACCCTGGTATTTAAATATGGTAATCAAACAATGAAATATATCAAAGTACTGTCTGAGACTGTCTTTAGAAAAGTGTTGGCAGACATTTTCTTATCAAATTAATTTACATGGATAACATGAAAAAGATTATAATTAAATCATTTTATTCATGAAGAGACTAAAAGTCATGAATATTTTGTATTAAATTGAGATGAGCAGGGTTACCTTTCTCTCAGCTGTTGCCAAGCAACAGGTGACACAGAGTGCCAGCAGTGGCGTCTCCATTAAACAATATCTGATGCAGTAATGATTATGACCTTTTACTAAACACTCGTTATGTGTCTCTCTCTCTCTCTGTGTGTGTGTCTGTGTCCACAGAGGCAGCAGGTAGTGATGACAGAGGTCTGGGCGAAAGCAAATCCCAAAATTCATTTCTCTGTGATGCACCCTGGGTGGGCCGACACACCAGGTCTTACTCATTTTAATAAGTCAACAAGCAAAATAATGTGCTTATTGTTTACTGGGAGCATGGTTATGCCAGTTTGGCATAATGATTCTGTTTACTTACCGTTTAAGTAAAAAAAAAATGTTGTCCATAATTATTGATTTGAAGCCTTTTAGCTGTAAAAGGGCAACTCTAGATTTGTTTGCAGTTTTATTTTAGTTTCATTTAGATACTATTATATAATGAACTTATACATGTAGATTTCATTAATAGCTTGTATTTATATTTATTATATTTTTAACCTAAAGTTAGTTGTTTTTATTATTATTATTTTAAATATGTCTACATAGTTTTTTAAAAAGGATTTTTTATTTCAGTTTTAGTTTTAGTTATTGTAGTACATCAACTTAAACTAAATGAAAATGAGAAATTTTGAAATCAACTAAAATCAAAAAAAATGTATGTATATATTTTATATAAAAAAATGTTGTTTTAATGATTTTAGCTTTATTGAACTATAACAACCCTATATATATATATATATTTGTTGTTGTTGTTGTTTGTTTGTTTTTTATATATAATTTGTTATGTTTTAAAATTTGAATTTTTTTTAAATATTAAAAATGACAAATGAAATGAAAATACAAATGAAAAATAAAATATATATTACATTTTAAATCTAAATTAAAAATATTTAAAAAATGACAAACTTAAATTGCAGAGTTTTCAATTCAATAACATATGCTGCATAGCAAGTTTAGAACTCCATTAGCAAATCTTTTTTTTAGATAACACTTTTTTGCAAGCTCCTCTGTCAAACTCATCACTTGTAATCTCTGGGTCTGGTGGTGCTCAGCGGTTGCCAAGGCGATACCTCAGTTCCATCAGATGATGCGTGATCGTCTGCGTACAGCGGATCAGGGAGCCGATACGGTCGTCTGGCTCACCGTGTCACGCGCCACCACTGCGTTTCCCAGCGGCCTTTTCTTCCAAGGTGTGCATGTTGGTTAGAAATGGTGACATTTGATGTCATGTGTCTAGATTTTTCCAATAGCACTCTTACAGGTTGTTTGTTTCAGATCGACAGCCGGTTTCAGCCCACTTGCCCCTGGCATGGACACACAGCTCTCGACGGGAAGGCAAAGTGTTCATGGGCCGGTTGGAGACTTTGGCGATGGCTGTCAAACCCTCAGAGTGAGATATTACACATAGAACATGTTAGGTATTACATGTCAGATAACTGAGAGCTTTTACAGTATGTAGTACTAAAATAACACTCATGTTATATGTAATAAAGAATGATATGAATATGAAGCTTTTTCTCTGTAACGGCAAAATAATCATACAGAAACTAAAGGTAGTCTTAAAAAACAACATGAAACATGATGTATTTCTGAGTGAAATAGGATACTTAACAAGAAACAAAAGTAGGCCGAGTTGTGATTTTATCCATTGCCAATGGACTGGACTGTAAAAAAAATAGTTTTCATACAGTTGAGTTTGTAGTCAATTGTAAAAACTGCTATCTCCCTGAATCAATAAAGGAAAGTCATTTCAGAGGTAGAAGTAGTTATAACATTCTATTTGATCAAAGATTCTGAAAACAAACCTTTTTGTCTTTAGAATAACACGCATTAATGAATTATGCACAATAAAAACCAGAAACATTTCAAAATAAATGGGCTCTGTTTTGATTTTATGCTGGTTTTTGTTTCCTTTCATGTTTAGATGTACATCTCGCCACAAAATGCCAATTAACCCTGTAAAGCCTCACATATGAAATCATTTTTAATGGAACAATTTATTGAACCTTTATTGCAAAAAGAAAAAGAAAAAAGTGTTCTAGTCCAGTATCATATTTGATAAATTTATGCTTATATAATATGATACAGGAGAATATTCAAAGATTTCACTCAAACTGAGCAAAAATATGCAATTTTGTGCAGTTTCTGATTTTTGACCAAAACAAATTTTATAATACATTTTCTAAACCTAAAATAGTAGGTTTTATAGGGTTCAAACTTAAACATAAATGATGCTCATAATGTATGCAACCTGCGTCATTTCCTAGCTCCATTCCTGCTCCTCTCTCAAAATGCTCATAAATAATAAAACAAAAACAATTAGGCTTTTGGCTTTGTCAAGCTAAAAAACGTCCTGCATGGTGACAGAAATATGTGATATAACCTCGATATGTTATGTAAAAATGAAATTAACACAACATAACTGACAAACTCCTCATAAAATGGTGGCACTTCCTCTTAAATTGATAATAAACAGCATCCACCTGCGTCATCATTTTTCCGTGAGCATGTTTCTCTCAGCGGTCCCGTTACCAGGACAAAATTTCCCGTGCTGTTAAATGATTCATCAGGCGCACTGTATGACGCATTCGATGCTTTCACATTCACAAACATCAAAATACACGATCATCTTACTACTGGACCAAGTGAGCACTGAAAGCGACATGCACCATTGTCTTCTCAGATCATCTGCCTGGTACAGTGAGAGTGTTTAGTAAGACAACAGCTGTGTGTTTGGTTGAGAAGGGTCTCTGTGTTAATGAGCGTGTGAGTCTGTCTCAGTGAATCCCAAGCACAGCCGTGCAGATCAAAGCCTGTGATTAAAGGGGTCATATGATGCGATTTCAAGCTTTCCTTTATTCTCTTTTAAGTGTTACAAGCTCTTGGTGCATAAAGAAGATCTGTAAAGTTTCCACCTTCATGTGCCGTTCCTCCTGTGGTGAGAGGATTCAGAATTCATACATCTAATCAAACATGAGTGAATAAGCTGTCACAAACTATTTTTCAATGACTTGTAATCAGCTGCTCTCAAGGTGATTTTTAGCAGATGTGTGAAGTCAGTTCCCCTCAGGTTCACACAGGTGTAGTTCATCACATTAACTATGAACACAGTGTGTAACAACCACACAAAGTCCAAAATCTTCATTTTGAACAGTGTATCAAATGTTTTAGCATTGAAGACCTAAAAAAATGTAAAATTGTGCTTGTGCTATTGTTTGGTTTAATATCTTGATATCTACACCAATGACTTTCAAGGCTTATCGAGGCTGCATTTATTTGACCAAAAATACAGTAAAAAATAATAGTTACAATTTTTTTTTTTTTAAATATAATTTATTCCTGCTGAATTTTCAGTCTTACTTGTTTGAACTAACAAACTATATATATATGCCGTTCAAAGGTTTGGGATCAGTAAGACTTGTAATGTTTTTTAAAGAAGTCTTATGCTCATCAAGGCTGCATTTATTTGATCAAAAATACAGAAAAAACAGTTATCTTGCAAAATGTTATTACAATATAAAATAATGGCTTAAATTTTAATATCCTTTAAAATATAATTAATTTCTGTGATGCAAAGCTGAATTTCCATCAGCCATTACTCCAGTATAAAGTGTCACATGATCCTTCAGAAATCTTTCTAATATGCTGATTTATTATTAGAATTATCAATGATGGCAACAGTTGTGTTGCCAAATATTTGTTTGGAAACTGGGATACTTTTTCAGGATTCTTTGATGAATAAAAAGTTTTTAAAAGAACAGCATTTATTCAAAATATAAATCTTTTCTAACAATATAAATCTTTGCTATCACTTCTTAACAATTTAATACATCCTTGCTGAATAAAAGTTTTAATTTCTTTAAAAAAAAAAAAAAAAAAAATTAAAAATGTACTGACCTCAATCTTTTGAACAGTAGTGTATATTGTTAGAAAATATTTAAATTTTAAATAAATGCTCTTCTTTTTAACTTTTTATTCATCAAAGAATCAGAATTATCAATGATGGCAACAGTTGTGTTGCCAAATATTTGTTTGGAAACTGGGATACTTTTTCAGGATTCTTTGATGAATAAAAAGTTTTTAAAAGAACAGCATTTATTCAAAATATAAATCTTTTCTAACAATATAAATCTTTGCTATCACTTCTTAACAATTTAATACATCCTTGCTGAATAAAAGTTTTAATTTCTTTAAAAAAAAAAAAAAAAAAGATTAAAAATGTACTGACCCCAATCTTTTAAACGATAGTGCATATTGTTAGAAAAGATTTATATTTTAAATAAATGCTCTTCTTTTGAACTTTTTATTCTTTAAAATATCACAGGTTCCAAAACAATATTAAGCAGCAAAACAGTTTCCAGCACTGATAATAAATCAGCATTAGAATGATTTCTGAAGGATCATGTGACACTGAAGACTGGAGTAATGACTGATGGAAATTCAGCTTTGCATCACAGAAATCAATTAGATTTGAATGTATATTAAAATATAAAAACCTTATTTTACATCATAATAATATTTCACAATATTATTTTTTTCCTGTATTTTTGATCAAATAAATGCAGCCTTAATGAGCATAAGAAACTCCTTTAAAAAACATTAATCGTTCTGATCCCACACTTTTGACCGGTAGTGTATATCTGTATATATATATATACACACATATACATACATTCACAAACAAGACTTATCAAGGCTGCATTTATTTGATCAAAAATAAAATAAACAGTAATATTGTGAAATATTATTACAATTTAAAATAACTGATTACGAATTGTTTATACGTTAATGCAATATAAATTCTTTCCGGTCACTTTTAATCAAGTTAATGGATCCTTGCTGAATAAAACTAATTTCTTTAAAAAATAAATCATTTTTAATTTCTTAAAAAAACAAAAGAAAAATGTACTGACCCTATAAATATATATATATATATATATATTTCAAAACAGCTACTTAAATAAAATAAAAATGTGAGATAAATATACTGAAAAGGCAGCAGGTAGATTATGGAACTGGAATTTCTATTAATCAAACAATTATCTTGATAACCTGATAATCTAAAAATGGCATCTGATTAGTTTGCCGACATACTGGTCTATCACTGTATACACTGTTGATACAGAAGGAAATCAAGGCTGTGGATTTTGCTCCTTTATTTTATTCATCATGGATTCTCTGTGATGTTGTTACTCTTTCTTCAAAGCTGTTACCCGCTGTGCACATGTGCAGCACTCATCTGCTCTGCCCATTTCTGAAAACAATTAGATTTTGTTTGGACCAGGGCCACACATAATTCAAGCTTGGCAGTAATGGCATTTTAGAGCTTTAATAGCAGGAAATTGGAGATAGTGATGTAGCGTCTAATTCTCCCAGTCATTTGGTTGCTTTTTATTTCACATGCCTCAGGAGACACGGTCACCTGGGACAGCGAGTAACAGTTGTATTTGTTTAATAAACCAGGAATGAAATTACATTGACATGTTCAGCTGTATCTCTGCGCCTTGACGTTACTATGGAAACCACAATGGCTTCTGCCAATGGTTCAATATCAATGTTTTTTATTTTTTCTTATTTCCGTAGCCACGCTTTTGGCTGTTTTGTTAGGGTTTTTAATAATTCTGCCTTTTATACAATATTGAAAAAAAAACTAAAACAACAACAACATGTGCAGTGCATTCACATTTTCCCAAGGGATTCTTTTCATTTTGATCTCTACGAGGGTAAAACGGTGAAGAGACTGAAGCTGGATCCATTCATAGCTGAGATTCTCATGAGAGTGGGAGTGATCTAATTAAAAATAATCTACAACACAATTATGGATTTCTTATTTTGCTTCCTGATTATTTTCCCGATTGTACGGTTTATGATTTCTCGGGTTTGCTTTTCTTTTAAATGAAGTCCGCTACCCAGAGCATTGCTGTTCATCTTTTGTTTAAAAGGAACTTCCCAGTCCATGCGAAAAGCAGTCCAGAATCTTTTTATTTTTCCTGTCTTTGTGTTGCTCACTCATCTCCTTGTGCAGCCATGTGATCCACTACGCGACATATGTGTAGACTTTACGATCCTCCGGAGTCCGGGCCAAATATTCTCTTTCTATAAGTCCTTCAATGCGCTTTTTAATGACCACGGGGCTCGGCAGGAACCGTGCTTTCAGCTGCTGGGTCACCTGAAGGGACACAACCAGACAGACCATTAGAAATTTGCATGTAAAATTATTGAAATTTATAAAGAAAATAAACATACAAAAATCACGCAAAGAACACACGCTCACCTCTGCTACCAGTACGTTGTGCTGCATCTTCTTCCTGGACTTCATGATGCGTACAATGGCAGCCTCGATTTCATGTTTCCTGTCATCGTCTACTTTCTGCCGCGTCTCCTTGCGCTCCGGGTCCGACTCGCCTTGCTTAGCAGCAACTGCAGGAGACGGATTCAAAGAGTTTGTAAAGCACTTTTCGAAATAAACAAAATCTACATTTAGATCACTTCAGATTGTAAAAGTACTCCGAAAATCTCTGAATATTAAAGCTGGATTCAACTAACATTTTATAAAAACATCCTAAATCATCTTTTAAAAATTGTTTTCATTAATTGAAGTAAAAGCTGAAGAAAAAAAAAATATATATATATATATATATATATATATATATATATATATATATATTAGATAAAAATATAAACTTAAGAAACCTGAAAATTAAAAACGTATGTATGAAATAAAAAGTTGAATTTGATGTATTCAAATGCCAAAAACTATGATCAAAGCAAAAGCACATAAAATAAATGTAAACTAAAATTAAAAATTATATTAATAAAAGCTAATTTAAAGGGGTCATATGATGCGATTTCAATTTTTCCTTTCTCTTTGGAGTGTTACAAGCTCTTGGTGCATAAAGAAGATCTGTGTAAAGTCTCAAATCCAAAGAGATATTCTTTATAAAAGTTAAGTCAACCACGCCTACCTAAAACGGCTCGTTCTAACACGCCCCCACATGTCTACCTCACTATGTGGGAAGATTTGCATAACGCTGCCCAAATGTTCACGCAAAGAAAGAAGGCGTAACTTTTATTCTTGATGTTGCCGCCGCTGCTATGTCGTGGAGTCGCTGTGTGTTTCGTTGTGAAAGCGAAACTACTTTGTTTGGTCTTCCAAAAGAGGACACAATTAGAAATCAGTGGTTAAGTGGCACTTACAACACTGTTCCAGAACACTTCAACCCAAATATTCAGATGTGTGCTGCGCATTTTATGGAGGATGAGGACTGTTTCCTGAGAGAGTAGCCTACAATGCGTCTGTGGCACAAAGGCTGTTTCTATAAAGTGGGGCAGTTCCAACTTTGCAAGGACAGTCTGGCCCTTCTGACTCACAGCCTGTAAGCACGATTTTTATATTTAAATAATTTGCCACTGATGATTCAACTGGCGAGTTTTGAGCAGTGTAGAGCAGCGCTTGTTGTTTGTCATTTCTCCGATCACAAATGCAGACATTTTATTTTTACGCGGCGCGATACGCAATGCGTAAAAAGACAGTATAAGTCATTATAATCCGTAATTGCATCCCACTGTATGCAACAAATGCCTCATTTGTAATGGGTTTTATTGGTTTTGTCTCATCCTGCTGGGAGACGGCATCACAGTATGTTAAGGGGCGTAACATTTCCGTCACCCGCTTGAGGCATTCGGCCAATCACAACGCACTGGATAGCTGGCCAATCAGAGCTTTTTTAGAATGATGAGCTTTGTAAAAATCAACACGTTTCAGAAAGGCAGGGCAAAGAGGAGAAACAATAATGTACATTATATGGAAAATAATGTGTTTTTTGAACCTTAAACCGCATTCCATTACACCAAATACACAAAATAATGTTCTTTTTAGCAACGTCATATGACCCCTTTAATAAGTACTATAATAGCATATAAAAACACTAAAGTATTAAATGTACTAAAAGTAATTGCATGTACGTGCTAAAATTGTATATTAGTTTCTCTGCTTTTAGGTGTAAACTAACATATAGTTGACTCTAAAGCTTACAAAAAGTCCAGTGTTGAACTGATTTCTTTCAGATGATCACGCTTTGTCAGCCATTCATTCTGAGTCAACAGCGCCCCCTTCTGGCAGCACAATACCTGTTTGTATTTTGACTCTGTGCAGTTTGGAGGTAAACTGGTCATTGACTGTAAACACATGGCCGCTCTCGATCTCTTTACTCTTGTATATATATATATATATATATATATTAGATAAAAATATAAACTTAAGAAACCTGAAAATTAAAAACGTATGTATGAAATAAAAAGTTGAATTTGATGTATTCAAATGCCAAAAACTATGATCAAAGCAAAAGCACATAAAATAAATGTAAACTAAAATTAAAAATTATATTAATAAAAGCTAATTTAAAGGGGTCATATGATGCGATTTCAATTTTTCCTTTCGGAAGATTTGCATAACGCTGCCCAAATGTTCACGCAAAGAAAGAAGGCGTAACTTTTATTCTTGATGTTGCCGCCGCTGCTATGTCGTGGAGTCGCTGTGTGTTTCGTTGTGAAAGCGAAACTACTTTGTTTGGTCTTCCAAAAGAGGACACAATTAGAAATCAGTGGTTAAGTGGCACTTACAACACTGTTCCAGAACACTTCAACCCAAATATTCAGATGTGTGCTGCGCATTTTATGGAGGATGAGGACTGTTTCCTGAGAGAGTAGCCTACAATGCGTCTGTGGCACAAAGGCTGTTTCTATAAAGTGGGGCAGTTCCAACTTTGCAAGGACAGTCTGGCCCTTCTGACTCACAGCCTGTAAGCACGATTTTTATATTTAAATAATTTGCCACTGATGATTCAACTGGCGAGTTTTGAGCAGTGTAGAGCAGCGCTTGTTGTTTGTCATTTCTCCGATCACAAATGCAGACATTTTATTTTTACGCGGCGCGATACGCAATGCGTAAAAAGACAGTATAAGTCATTATAATCCGTAATTGCATCCCACTGTATGCAACAAATGCCTCATTTGTAATGGGTTTTATTGGTTTTGTCTCATCCTGCTGGGAGACGGCATCACAGTATGTTAAGAGGCGTAACATTTCCGTCACCCGCTTGAGGCATTCGGCCAATCACAACGCACTGGATAGCTGGCCAATCAGAGCTTTTTTAGAATGATGAGCTTTGTAAAAATCAACACGTTTCAGAAAGGCAGGGCAAAGAGGAGAAACAATAATGTACATTATATGGAAAATAATGTGTTTTTTGAACCTTAAACCGCATTCCATTACACCAAATACACAAAATAATGTTCTTTTTAGCAACGTCATATGACCCCTTTAATAAGTACTATAATAGCATATAAAAACACTAAAGTATTAAATGTACTAAAAGTAATTGCATGTACGTGCTAAAATTGTATATTAGTTTCTCTGCTTTTAGGTGTAAACTAACATATAGTTGACTCTAAAGCTTACAAAAAGTCCAGTGTTGAACTGATTTCTTTCAGATGATCACGCTTTGTCAGCCATTCATTCTGAGTCAACAGCGCCCCCTTGTGGCAGCACAATACCTGTTTGTATTTTGACTCTGTGCAGTTTGGAGGTAAACTGGTCATTGACTGTAAACACATGGCCGCTCTCGATCTCTTTACTCTTGGGCTCTTTCGTGAGAACTCTCTGGGTGGGCTTCCCACAGGCTAGAGACTGCAGGGCCCGGACCAGCTCGCGCTCAGGGATGTCTGTCTCCTGCTGAATCTCCTAAAGTGTTAAAGAAGGGTCGACATGGGTGAAGGTTAAACTGATCGGATAAGCAGGGCGTTTAGATCAGGAACAGGTGGATAGGAGGTTTTACCTCAAAGGTAAACTTCCCTCTGTTGTTGAAGAGCATGAGGATGGTCATCTGGAAGGTGGACACCTGCAGAATGTGCTTCCGTGTGTTTGAGCCTGTTAGCAAAGCCCCGCCGACACCAACATCTGAGCCATCCTCCTAAAGAAAGAAAGAGAAAGAGAGAGAGAGGGAGAGAGAAAGAGAGTCATTTAATCAATTATTTAAGAAATAATTATAACCATTTATTACAAACAACCAACATGTGAGAAAGAGTCCAATGACAAAAAAACGTTCAGTCCTCACTAAAAGAAAAAAATGCTGTGTGAAACAACAAAATCACAGCCAATCAGAACATATTTGATGTTTAATATGTGGTTATGAGGAGGAGGATTTTAGACCAATGATATTCCACGGTGGGTGGAGCTACTCGGCACAGCAGGATAGAAATAAAAACCAAGTAAATGATAACATGTAATGTCACCCATCTTGTCACAGTCATGGCTGGTTTCAACTTTTCAAGGTTTTACATTATATATATATATATATATATATATATATATATATATCTCATATTCCAGATTTTCAAATAGTTGTATCTCGGCCAAATATTGTCCTAACAAACCATACATCAATGGAAAGCTTATTTATTCCGCTTTCAGATTATCTCAATTAATCTCAATTTCGAAAAATTGACACTTATGACTGGTTTTGTGGTCCATGGTCACATATATATATGTCATGAAATGCAATTGCAAAAATTCTAATGTCATCATTATATTTTAAATATCTATAAATATATTTTTAAATTAAAAAAAATAAAGTTTACAAATTTTACAATTTAATCATTCTCTTTAAAAGTTTATCTATATTTAATCATTATCTTTACACATGAGTATATTTTAAATATCTAAGTATATGAAATATACTTTTTTATCAATTATATATATTTTTTATAAAGTATATATATATATATATATATATATATATAAAATAAAGTATATACTTTTATAAAGTATGGATATATATACACATACTTATTTCATATTTTATTATACAATGTTTAATATATTACAGTTATGATTTTGTAATCGGGTATTAAAGGTGCAACTGTCATGAAATGCAATATCTATAAAATATATTTTTATATTATATAATATATTATTCTTTTTTATAATACTTTTTTTTTTTTAAGTCTGTGCATGTCTGTACCTTTTTGATGGCACCGTAGAAGGTGACGTTGAGGTCTGCAGAACCCATGTGGTGCTGGAGTGTGAGTTGCCTGCCGCTGTGCTTAGCCAAATAAAACCTGCAGAGAGTATAACTCGCATGAAACCAAGCTACAAGTGGAGACACTACTGACATAAAGACACATTTCATAAGGGTTTAAAGTATGTCAAGCAGAGATTATTGACTTCTTCTGATTCTGTACCTTGACAGTTTTACTCATATAATATTATATTATTATAAATAATATTTATAATTAATATTATAAATACTGTAAAACTGAAACTGAAAAGAGAACAAAGTCTGGTCATTTAGGGCAGGGGTTTCAACCTGTCAAGGGGGGCCCGAGCATCAGTTAATTCAGAGTCGTTCCCTTGAGAATTTATGAATACCAGTTAACAAATCTTTAGCCATCCACTAGGGGGCAATCTGACTACCACTGCTAGTCGACAGTTAGAACAGAGTCTGCTCGATTATCAGTCACGCTCAGTGTTGCCAAGTCTGCGGTTTCGCCACGGAATTGGGCAACTTTAACACTTGCCGCGTTTTGTAGTTTTGGGCTAGTTTTGAGCAGCAATTAGGCGGGTTTTGTTGTGAAAACCTGGCAACCCTGGTCACACTTATTGACAGTGTAAGATGATTTACGATTAGCCGTGTCAGAAATCCAACCACGGATTGGCATGTTATCTCAGAAACAGGCTCAGCCATCACATTGAATCAGGTAAACTGGTTATATATTTATGTTTCAGTATAATTACGCACGCTATACCAGGGGCGGTTCTAAACCCTTTTTAGGTGGGTTTCAGCCCCCCTATCTGTCACCTTAGCCCCCCAAAACTATCTTAACGATCAGGCCAGTGCTGCTTCCTCAAGAAATGTTTTCATTCTCACGTGTTTTAAGTCTTGTCAGTTTAAACATTAAAGTAATTTTAAGCCATTTAAGCCCAAGACATCTCAATGCGGTACTCACGCACTGTGATAGAGCGTTTCTATGCGCACCGCTCACACACCTGGAGTGCACAAACAGATAGCCTTCTCAGACAGCAGGTGAATACCAATGGTTGTCTTGACAAGTATCCTTGGGGGGGATGTTGGATGTTGGGGGGGCGCGAGTGAAATTAGACAAACTTGGGCATGTCCTATAAGGTTGAAAACCCCTGATTTAGGGTGTAGAGGTGAGTCGTACCTTCTGAAGACCTCAAAAGCATGGCGTGGAGAGGGTGGGATGTTGCATTTTGGCGTGGCTGACTGCGTGGGCCAGTAACCTGTGGTCAGAACTCTCACTGTGAGATCAACACCACAGAGAGACACCTGCAACATCAAGACAAACCACACAGTTTTGCATTTGCATTGTTTCAATGTTCTTTTTCTGTAAATGTGGACTTGGAGTGAATAGGGCCTTAGGTAGCAGTAATTATAGTTAGCTTATTTTAAAAACAACAACATAAGTCAAAGTGGAATGTGTGTGTGTGTGCATATGCACCTGTGATGTCTGCAGGTGGTGGCGGAATTCATCCATAGTGGTATTAGAGATGCTCATATCCCTAAACATGCCCTCCAGTTTAGAGGTGAACTGACAACCGCACTCCGTCTGAGAGAGAGAGAGAGAGAGAGAGAGAGAGCGAGAGTATGAGTATCACATTAGACACAGAGGAATACAGTGAATGAGAGTAATGAAGGATATGACATTCACCTTTAGTTTGGAGATCATATTTTTCTCAGAGTCATCTGAAACGCTCTTATTGGTTAAGAGTCTTCTGGCCAGGTGCTGTTTGTAGTAACGCTCAAACACGTCCTTCTCCTGCATGAACCTGAACAGTACCATGGCCTTATCCAAGATAGACTCCACCTCCTGTTCTGTCAGCTAAACACAAACACAATAAGGAAACAATTAAGAGATTAGTAATAACTTTGTTTCTGTATTATTTATAAAGTGACGTGAAATTTATGAATTTGTGGCCAAATATGGTGACCCATACTCAGAATTAGTGCTCTAAAAGTGCACACACACAGCAGCACACACACACTTCCATCCAAAGTGCACACACACACCGTGAACACACACTCGGAGCAGTGGGCAGCCATTTTTTGCTGCGGCGCCCGGGGAGCAGTTGGGGGTTCAGTGCCTTGCTCAAGGGTACAAGGGTAGTCGTGGTATTGAAGGTGGGAGAGAGCGCTGTACATTCACACACTCGAACCCGCAACCTTTGAGTTACGAGTCTGACTCTCTAACCATTAGATCATACAATGATCAACATTTGTTACAGTATTTATTCATCTTTTTTAACATTAGTTAATTAAAAAAAACTGCTTATTAGTTCATGTAAGCTCAGGTCCATTAAGTAATATTAAAATATACAACCTTTGATTTTAATAATGCATTAGTAGATAGATGTAGAAGTATTTTTTTATTGTTAGTTCATGTTGCGGAAGTTTTACCGTATTTATTATTTTAATTAGCGTTTATTTTCTAATTTTTAGTTTACATTTTAATTTTAGTTTAAGTTCTAAGAATTCTGTTGTGTGCTTTTGTCATTTAAATTTTGTATTTTTTTTTTTGCAAATACTTCTATTTAGCTTTAATTTTCTTATTCCATTTTCAGTTTTAGTTTTTTTTTTATTTCATCAGTTACCAAGGCAACACTTTCAATTTTCATTTAAGTTCTTTAAGTTTTTAATCTAATGTTAATATTTTATTTCAGCTTTATTTCAATGAATAAAAATGTTTTTTTAACAGTTTTAGTTAACTACACTGTGTTGTTTGTTTATGTGGATATACATTCATCCATCAATCCATACCTATAATATATAACAACTCATATGCATGACAGTTCGTCCACTTTCACTGGACAGAAGTTGTTAAAATTGTCAATGTAGCAAAATGGTGTTTTTTTTTATTATGTCAATATTGAACCAAATATATTGACCAAATTTGTAGGCAGAGTTTTCATCTTAAGAGCTAAAGATGGTAAAGCTAATCTCTTACCCCCTTCACTCCTTTCTTGAGTTTGTCGTCGATGAAGAGCGACAGGTACTCGGGTGATCGGGAATTGAGGTTGAGGAAATACTCAAAGTCTCCAGCGATAGTCTGTTTGAACAGCCTGTCGTTGTTGAAGGACTCCTGCAGGAACCGATCGAAGCGTGACTTCAAGTCCAACAAACCCTAAACGATTCAGATGAGAAAAATGAGAAAACGAGCATCCTTACTACTTATTAAAACCCTACAGAGTGTTAAGGCTGTTATATGTACACATTTCCACTAGTCTGAACTCTTTAACTTTGGCAGATTCATTTCCTCATGTTGCTAAATGTGTACCTGAATGTAGTCAACTGGGTTCTTGCCCTCTCCTTCCTCTGACACCAGCGCTTTACCCTGTTCTCTGAGGTACCAGCTCATGCACTCACACATCGTCTTCAGCCCGTTAGGAACCCGACCAAACAACTTATACATGCACGCCAGGTCTGAAAGAGAAAAGTGAGAAAAGATGAGAGAAACTGAATGAAATACGAAGCAAGAGGGGAAAATAGAAAGCTAGGGATAGATGATCGATCAAAACAAACAGCTGCTCACCTTCTGTCTTTCCATTCTTGAGCATGTGGACCAGTCCCGAGTTCTCCATCTCCACGATGGTCTTCATGTGTTTGGAGATGAGCTCTCTCTCCACCACCTTCACAATGGGCTCCTCAGTCGATTTATCCAGGCAGTGCATCACTCGTTCAATCTCTTCGTTTATCCGAGCCTCCACTTTCTTGATGTAGACGCTGGCACTGTTCTCCGCTAGAAACTTCTGACTTTCCATCTGCACAGATCCACACAAACACATAAACAGGGATATCATAACTACCACTGGTCAATACAGCCAGTCAAGCATAAATGAGCAAATTGATCAATTCAGGTCTTTTTCAGATAAGTATTGGATTTGTACTTCCCAGCATTTGTTTTACTGGCTATACCACAAAAAAAAAGACAAATTGTATTTTAAATCAATATACTGTGCCATAAAAAGACATTATATTTAATTATAAACTTTTGCAATAATACTTGCTTTTAATCCGTAATCATAGCTGGAAATGCTTTTTTTTAAAGAATATAAAAATCTGTATTTTATTATTACATCATGACTTTTTGAAAGAAATGAAATTGATAATAGTAAAAAATGTTTCTTGAGCACCAAATCAGCATATTAGAAAAATCATGAGACATTTATATATATATATATATATATATAAAATTATATTATATATTTTAATTGCAATAAGAAACTTTATACAAAAATTTTTTTTATTGACCCCAAACTTTTGAATGGTAATGCCTGAATCTAGTGAAATAGCAGCACAACTGCACTTCAAACTGATGTTCAGATGTACATAAAGTAGGGCTGTCGTGGTGAGGGAATTTCCCTTGCGGTAATTTTGAGTGGCTCAATAATGCGGTATTATCGCCATACACATATATATACAGTGGGTACAGAAAGTATTCAGAAGCTGTTGAAATAATTTTAACTTTGAGTACCACTTTAGAAGGCTCAGCTGACCAGC
Source organism: Sinocyclocheilus grahami (assembly GCF_001515645.1). Lineage (NCBI taxonomy): Eukaryota > Metazoa > Chordata > Actinopteri > Cypriniformes > Cyprinidae > Sinocyclocheilus > Sinocyclocheilus grahami. Next base: position 239,023 of record NW_015506360.1, read on the forward strand.
TATGCGTCGATGCTAAGACAGAGATTTCGCTTTCCTTGGACATGACAACCTATTTTCACAAATATATATGACTTGGCCTGGAGGACAGACGCAAGTAATCACATGCGCTTAGTCATCTCTCTCTCATTCACTGTCTGTTTAGGCTTGTTAAGTGAAAATCTATGGAGCCTCTGTACAAATCAGCATGGTACACATTATGTTATCATTACTAACTTGTTTAATATTCAGTCCAAAAGAAAACACGCAAAAATCGCGGTTGCTGCGGTTCTTGCATTCCTCTGCGGTTTGCTCATCAATAGCGTGGTATTGCGATATTGCGGTTATCGCGACAGCCCTACATAAAAGATCTCATTAAGATTTTTTTTGTCTGTGGCCATGGCAGTGACAATGAAATGTTTTGTAATATCCAAAATGATAAGCAAAGAGAGTAAAAGCAGTATAAAAGCAGTACCCACCTGAAAGAACTCAGCAGACATGTCTAAAAATGGGATTTCAAAATCCTCCTCGTAGACAGACCGACCTTCTAACCCCAAAACCATCAGCATCTGACAGGCATTCCTGATGGCCCCTCTGCCATAAAACATGACAGCACAAACAAGATAAACACCCATTCCTTTACAACTGTGTATGTGTCAATAGACTTACAGCTGAAAGCTTTCATTCTTTAACTGGAGCACTGTAAAGAGAGACAGAATGACAGAAGAACACACACCTGTCAACCACCTCTCCCCTGCGTTCTCGAGCGATCATGTCCAGTAGAGTTTGTCTGAGATGATCTCTGATGCAGCCATACCGCACAACCTGATCTCTGAAGATGATCAAGCCGAGATTGTAGACGTTCTCCACGTTATTCTGCTGAACATACACACGGTCCTAGACAGAGGGAGAGAAAGAAAACATTCATGCAGGTTAAAACAGAGGGTTCAAATCCAGGCTTTGTAGTGTCCCAATTAGGGGATGCACCAAAATGAAAATTCTGGGCCGAAACCGAAACTTCTGGATGCACTTGACCGAAAACCGAAACCAGTTTTTAATAATTAATAAATAATTTGATTAAATAAGAAAAAAATAATTTTGTAAGACTTAATTTAAACTAAATAATTTTAATGATACTGAATTTAAAGAATATAAAGCTAATAAAATACAAGCCACACTTTTATTGAAAGTAAAACAATAAAATTGGACAGAAAATATATTAATTTTAAATAGGGCTGCCCCCTAATAGTTGACTAAAATTGTATTAGTTGCAGAAAAAAAAATCCACAGGAAGTGGTCCGTGACGGACAGATCGTTAACGGCTGGATTTTGTGGCAATACAGTACATCCAAACGCTCGCCTATCATTCATCGACCTCAAATATGGCGTATCATCTGAAATATACAAGTAGTAGCAACTTTACATGGCCGCTCAATCTAAAGTTAACCTAGAAAAATGTGCGCTATTCAAGTCTCTGAACAGTAGCACGTTCACAGCATGACAGATAGGGATGTTGGTGCGGTCTCCGTCATTTTGGTCAAACAGATAAGAGTAATACATTAAATTAAATTCAATTCAAGTTTATTTGTATAGTGCTTTTCGCGATACAAATCGCTGCAAAGCAGCTTTACAGAAAATTAAGTTTCTACAATATATTTAGTAGTAGCTTGTCAGTGGTGACTGTCAAATTAATGTACATATGGCAGAAATGTACGGTAAAATTCAGTTAATGACGTAATCAAACAGACGATAAACAGCAATGATTATATGTTGCAATCAAACTTGTAGCAAAATTTGGTAGTCTACATCTTTCGAATCTGTAAAGCCTCTGGGCCCTATTTTAACGATCTAAGCGCATGGCGCAGGTGCACTCAGGGCGTGTCCGAATCTGCTAGTTTAACGACGAGAAAGCGGTCGGCGTGCCCGGGCGCATGGTCTAAACGGGTTGTCCCTATTCTCTTAATGAGTAATGGGTGTTTTTGGGCGTAACGTGCAATAAACCAATCAGAGTCTCATCTCCCATCCCCTTTAAAAGCCAGTTGCGCTCGCGTCATGGCGGAATTAAATTTTTCATTTTTAAAAATGTTTGTGTGCTGCTGCTCGTAATAAGCAAAGTGTACGCGTGTTGTGCACCCGCCTATAGGCGCATATTACTAACGCGCTCTTTAAAAATATTGCGCCAGACTTTAGACCAGGTTTGAGTTGGTCTATGGCGCAGTCTATTTTCAGTTCCTCAAAATAGCAACGCGCCAACAATGCACCTGAACACACCTCTTTTTTAGACCAGCACGCCCATGGGCACACAAATGGGTGCAAATGCATTTGCTATTTAAACAACGCGGCGCAGGACGGGAAAATGAGAACTGTGTCAGGCTGAAACTAGCAAAAACACTTTCGCCACATTGAGCCGGGTGTATGATAGGGCCCTCTATGTTTATTTGTGTGCACTTACAATAACAACAAAACATTGCACTTTTGTAAAATAATGAAAGCAAACAGGGTGCGCTTTCTGCCGTCTCGGCCTCTGTGAGCATGAGGGCGAAACTCTATCTATGGAGAGTGAAATGTCTACTTTCAAATGAAACAATTCAAATCTAAAAAAATAATATAATAATTATTCTCAGATTATGTAATCTGTATGAAACATGCATACAGGTGCATCCACTACTGTGGCGATGACGAGTCAGTGTCGCCGACTTCATCTCTTAAGCCGAAAACACTAGTTTATCAATATGTTAATGCAGTTTAATCTTACTGTTTTTCCCTGACACATTCATAATCATTACTACTGCCGGTATGCCGTGGCAAGCTTTATGCGTGCGCTTGAGCGTTTATTAGGCTATGTAGGCAATTAAAGGCTCATTATCATGATTTAAATGGTTTATAAACATGCGATTAGTCGACTAATGCTAAAATTGAACGACTACTATTCGACCAGAAAATTCTTTAGTTGAGGGCAGCCCTAATTTTAAATATCAATATATTATTATCAGTTCTATACAACAGAATCAGATTTAACAGATTTTTTTTTGTTTAATTATCCAAATAATATTTAGTCCTACAAAGCTATTATTATCAGAGCATGTAAGCAGAGCATAGCGTCACAAGAGGGGAGCGTAATTTTACCAGCGTTGCCCAGTACAGCTGTACAACACTATGTTACAGCACAGTAGCACTATTGCAAACAGGAACAAGTATATTTTCGGCTGTTTTTCTGTTCTTTTCTTGGCGGCAGAAATTTCGGCGCATCCCTAGTCCCAATTCCTTTCCCCAGTCTTTCTGATTTCCAAATATATTTTCATGATATGACACATTTTTGCAGGTCAAAACCCAGAAAAAATATCTGTTGGTAACACAAGCTCAATAATTCTTTTACATTTTATTGTAAGAGTAATACTTGTGATCTTTCAATGATGGTGGTGACGTTGAAGTCATGTGACTGGTGTACTTCATTTACAGCCTACGTTTAGCTCTTTACCTCTGGCGATTGTATTCAGGCTTCAAAATTCATAAATGTCATGTTTACTTGTGAAGATTATCATGAACGAAACGTGCAAGAATCAAACTTTTGTTGGTCACAGAGCTTATTTTCTGCAATAATCCAAATCCTACTGGGTTTTTGTCAACAGAACCAGAGTGATGCTAACTTCAGGTTTGGCAACTGCAGTGTCCTATGGTCAGGTCAGTAAATGTTTAGGATCATTAAAACTTTTTAGAAGGTTGTGTGATCCATGAGTCTCTCCCTGAACCTGCTAAAAGAAAGACATCAGAACATCTGTTAAGTTACAACCCACCAAAAAAAGTCTAAACAACTTACCATGTACATCAAAATGTCTCTAATCATGACCATGGCAGTCTGATGATCATTCCATGCTTGATTTAACGTCTGCAGGAAATTGTTATTTAAAGAGTGAAGCACGTCTTCTCGTACCTGAAGATAGGTAAAAAAAATCAAAGCTGTTATGAGAGCAACTCAAGCACATGGGTTTGATCCACCTGAGTGTACAATGACATCACCCTGTGAACAACTCCACTGGGACGGGCAGGTTTCCGCCATCTGCTTCATCTCCAGAACTGACATCATTCACATCCAGCACCAGAGATAAAACCCAAGGGTCTTCATTAAGCTATATATAAATATATATGTAGTGAAGATGTGAGACTGTGTCCTTGAGATCTTCTCAAATCAATCTGTTCAATTTAACTTCTCATCACACTCCATCAAATTCATTAAGCAGGTCTTTTAAGCAGTGGTGAAATCACTGTAACATCATCTCGTGTGGCTTACTGCTAATTTAACTTCAGCAACTAAAGCCTGTGACACTTTATAACACTCAAAAGTTGAATCCAGATCTCTAGGAACTCATGTGTTTTCTCTGAAGCCTTACAGGAAAGATCTAAGAGTGAGACAGGAGCTCATACTTTGTTGATGAGGTGTTCGGTGACCACCTCTCTGAGGCCCGTGTAGAGCTTCTCCCCATGTTTGTGCAGCACCATGGTGTAGGCGTTCCTGTAGAGCTCCTCAAAGCTCAGCCCACTGTTGTTCTTCCGCTGGATCTCCTGGATGGCGTTCTTCAGAAGATCCCAGATGTTATTCACATACTTCTCATCCATGGTCATCTACAAAAACAAACAAATCACCAAATTAAAAAAAACAAACATAGAAACGCTTATGACAATTAGATACAAAACGTTTTAGGAGGGATGCGCCTTATCAGCACGGACCAATATTGTTTTTTATTCAAATAAATTATCAGCATCATTCTAATTGGACCAAGATTGGTTTAATAAAACGGTGTGTATTTTCCAATTAAAGCTGCATACTCTTTCTGATTAGAAGGTTGCAAAAGTACTAAAAAGTTATTGCATATCTTACATATTACACTTACATATTATAATGCCACTTAAATTTATCATTTTAAACATATATATAATGATTTAAATTTACATATTATAATATGATGACGATGTTTGGTTTTAACTTGCAAAATGTGTGTAAACATTAGCCAAAACACAGCATAGATCTATAAAATTGGCCTAACATCGATATGACATTGGTGTAACATTTATCAGCTGTAAGCAATGGCCAAAACTTTTACAGTACTAGCAGGTAATTTAGTCAAACCTGAAATAATATACACTTACATATAGCACAAGATCTGCTGTACACTACCATTAAATGTTTCTGATTATGCTCAGTCTAAGTCTGCATTTATCAAAAATGCAGCAAAAACAGTTACACTGTGAATTATTACAATGTAAAAAATTAAATGTGAATATATTTTGAAATGTAAATGCTATTACTGTGATGGCTGAATTTCCAGCATCATTACTCCAGTCTTCAGCGTCACATGATCCTTCAGAAATCATGCTAATATGCTGAATTGCTGCTCAAGAAACATTTCTAATAATACATTTTTTTTTTCATCAATGTTGATAACAGTTGGGCTGCAAAATATATTTGTGGAAACCTTGATACATTTTTGATGGATAGAAAGTTTAAAATAACAGCATTTATTTGAAATAGAATTCTAAAACCATACATTTCTTTATTGTCACTTCTGATCAATTTAATGCATCCCTGCTGGGAAAAAAAGAATCATACTGACCTCAAACTTTTGAACCGTATACTCGACTCAACTCAAGATTTTAGACCCTGAGACTCACTGCTCTCTGCACACATCATAACCTTGCAATCACAAAAGAGGAGACCTCATTGACTTTATTCAGCACAGGAAACCGTAGGCCACTTTCTGGGCCCGTTAAAAGTAAAACGACTTACAACATTCTAATGTGCATTTAATGTGCCAACAGGACTGCAGGTCACTTGCTCATATGCTCAACCCTTGATACTGGGCCAACAAAATCAATTTTCCTTCACGACCAAATCTACAGGCTTCAGAGCTCCTGATAGCTTTAAGTGACTCAGCAGAGCTACTCTCACAAACAAGAAGTCTAATGGCTAATCATATGTGTGAATTACATTTTTAAACAGCAGTGAGTAATTATGCAAGTCAAAACAACACTTCAGCACAGCTCATGCTAATTATAATGCTTGTCACGGTGTTAGTAATACTGCTCCTGTGATAAATCAACACGCATTGTAGATTCAGACACAGAGAACGCCTCGCTCTCACCCGTCTGTCTCTCTCTGTCTGCTAAGCCTTAAGACAGACAGGTTTTGAGACTCATCGATCTGTGTAGACTAGTCTATGGATTAAAGAAATTAATGTGGGTAAAATCTTTACAAGTGGGTGTGAGTGTGAAAGTCCGCCTCTTACAACATTTTGCTAAAAGGCTACCTTGATTTGGCAATCGTTGGATTCTGCAGAAGACAGCTGCACTTTCGAAAAAGTTAAGCTAACACAAAGAGGAACCAGTTTTTCCATGAACAGGAATCCCTGAAGCAAAACGTGTGCATGTGTGTCAAGCAAGTAAGTAGGCCCAGGTTTCCAAACTGGGTTTCTGTAGGATCAGGTCATGTCGATGCAAAGGCACTGATGAAGAAAGTCCAGAGAGTCTTTGAACAGTAAGACATACATTAACCAAAACCGTAAACCCTGATCATTTCATGGTATTGGCACATAGCATTCATGAATTTGCCAGACACACTTACCCAAAGTGACTTTGTTTGCATTTAAAGTGTACATTTTATCAGCTCATGCATTCGCTGTGACTTGAACCCTTGCTCTGCAGTTCAAGCTAAAGGAATGCTAAAAGCACTTATATTCTTTTATTAAAACAAGTCTGAACTTCAGTTAAAAAACAAGTTAGAAGACTATAAACTTACACTACTGCTCAAAAGTTGGAGGTTGGTATTTTTTAAATGTTTTTAAAAAAGTCTCTTCAAGTCTCTGCTCACCAAGGCTGCATTTTTTTGAACAAAAATGCAGTAAAAACTTGGGGTGGGGGGAAAAAATCAATACAGCATAGCATCGCGATATTTTCCGCAGCAATACTGCATCGATACACGGACGCCAAGTATCGATCTTTTATTATATTATTTAATTGAATAATAAAATTAATTTCTTTACAGTCCACTAGATGGTGGTGTTGAGTTTTTTTCTAAAATGCATGGCACGCAGTTGATTATCCCACTTCTTCCATGGTCATTTGCCAAGTTATAGACAAGTTAAAACTAGTATTGCTCTTTGCAGCGCAATATTTGACCAAATGGGTAAAAATTACGGTTATTTCGTCAGTTACGGAATTACAGAATTATAACATTTATTTGAATTAATTATTGATTGTTTATTCGAGAGAGAGAGAAAGAGAGAAAGATGACAGTTGTGTATGTGAATTACCTGCGTCTGTGCATCTCTCTCTACAAACAATGAAGTTGTGAGTTTAGTTACTTAAACAGAGATGTTACCTCCTCGTTGCTGAGGAACATAATGCAGTGATCCAGTATCTAAGCCATTTTATTAATAGAAGTAGCGAGGCAGCGTTGACAAGTTTATGTTGGCCTACTCCTAAACGTTTCTGTGTGTGCAGCGGGATCTCCGATCTCTTTCTCTCTCTGTGTGCAAGTGATGTGTGTGTGCGTTCGTGTGTGTCAATTAAAGCAGCAGCGCATTAATATAGAACAGTAATTAAACTGACTTGGAACTACCTGTGCATTAAACGGTTTTAATGCAGATCTGCCAGCCAATCAGAATCAAGAATTCCAACAGACCATGGAATAAATGAAAGTAAAATATTCTAAGAGCACAGCAGTGCATAGTATACCTGTTGTAGCACATTGTTTACTTTAAGAGTAAATGTTATGTTTAATTTAAATGTAACATTTTTATTTTAATGTAAGACTATGTTTTACTTATTTTAAATTTAGCAGTAAATTACTTTCAAATGCCCCAATTGCTAACCGAGACTTGTCATTTGCACTTATATGTTGTTGCTCTTTTGTTAGTTTTGACTGCTTTTATTGTCCTCATTTGTAAGCCGCTTTGGATAAAAGCGTCTGCTAAATGACTAAAAGTAAATGTAAGTTGCATTGTTCAAAATACCTGTAGTAGCACAACAGTGCATACCTGTTTACATTTAATTAAGGTTGACTAGACTAGACTGTAATACAAATAGTTGAGTTTGCCAGGTGCATACATTTGCTTGACCATCCCATTTTGCACTGCAACAATAAAATTGAAGTGAGATAAACAAACTGAGAAATGTTTCTTTTTAGTTAAAACAGATGTTGCCAAAGTTTTCATTTGGGGACTTAATTTGAAGTTGGAAAAAGGTAATAAATTGCAATATATCGCAGAATAATCGCAACATTTTTTTAAATCGCAATAATATTGCATCGTGACATAAGTACCGTGATAATATCGTATCGTGGGGCCTCTGGTGATTCCCACCCCTAGTAAAAACAGTAATATTGTGAAATATTATTACCATTTTAAATAATAATAGATTTATATTTATTCCTGTGTTTGCAAAGCTGAATTATCAGCAGCCATTACTCCAGTCTTCAGTGTCAGAAATCATTCTTAAATGCTGATTTAACGTGCAAGAAACATTTCTTATTATTATCAATGTTGAAAAGCAAAAGTTGTGCTACTTAATACTTTTGTGCAAACCATGCTACATGTTTTTTTTTCAAGATTTAAGAATAGAAAGTTGAAAAGAACAGCATTTATTTGAAATGAAATCTTTTGTAACATTATAAATGTCACTTTTGATCAATTTATTGCATCCTTGCTTAACAAAAGTGTCCATTTCTTTAACATTTGAATGGCAGTGTATATAAACTATAAAACAACTTTGCACATTTCTATAAAATTATGAATCCTGGAGCAGTGACCCAATGGGACTGAAGGGTTTGAAGATTAATTAAAAGTCAGATCACAAAATTACAGGTGACTATCTGCAGTAACGGGACTCAATTTTGTGCTGTGATTTGGAGGTAGAACAAAGCAAGAACAACCAGAAGAATCATAACTGGTTAGGTCTGAATTGACTAAGTAATGTGCAGTAAAGGATTTTAAAAAATGACATCAAGCACCAAGCTTCTGTATGCTACTGATTCTGACAGATATGTCCATGACCTTTAATAAGGAACTGCGTGTTCATGTTTCAAGGCACAATGAAAAGCTACAGAGAAACTTGACAAACAATCTGAATGCAGAAGAGAGCTGAGAGAATGTGGGGTGTATCGGGTGAGAATACAGGCCACATATTGATACTGTATTGGGTGAGAATACAGGCCACATAGGGTAATACTATGACGACAAAGTAAAGGCAGCTGTGAGATTTCTAATGAATTCCTCTGACAGGGCAAGACACGTCAAACCCAACAAGTAGCGTAAAAGCAGCTTCTGAACGAGATCTTATCTGAACCAAAACACCATTCACAGAGTCCTGCGGACATGCTGACAGGTGTCAGGGGGTTTCCAGACCTTCAAGAGAAGAATATTTCCGATGCACAAACAGAAAATAACTGCACGGAAACATTTTCACTTCTCTGCATATTATCAAGTAATTCTGACCTAGTTCATTCCATCAGAGCATCACCAACACACCGACAGTCCTACAATGCACATAATTTGTTCTGAGTGGAGCTAATAAAAGAACAGAAAATTGCAGAATATTGCAGAGAGATGCACGTCATACTGATGCAAAGCGTGCTGCAGTGACTGTGAAAGCCAAAAACACAGCTGCTGAGGACATCAATCATCAGTGTGATAATCTACACAACACTAACACCTATGACACCTGACGACTATCTAATCCTGAGGTTTTCAAAATGGGGTCCGGGGAACACAAGGGGGCTACAAAAGAGTGCTAGGGGGTTCGTAAAAATAAACAAATACAAATATTAAAATAAATAAAAATTAGATGTGTGTACAGTACAGCTGACGGGCACCATTTACTTCCATTGTAGGAAAAAAATACTATGGAAGTCAATGGTGCCCATCAACTGTTCGGATACTAACATTTTTCAAAATATCTTCTTTTGTGTTCAACAGCGGAAAGAGACTCATACAGGTTTGGAATAAGTGAGGGTGAGTAAATGATGACAGAATTTTCATTCTGGAAGTGAACTAATCCTTTAATTTTCCATAATATAACTGTCTTTATACATAAAATCATATAGCTGCCTTTCAAATTTTAGAAAGGGATCCCTCATACCAGGATGATCATAGCAGGGGTCCTTGGCATCTAAAAGATTGACAAACCTCTGGTTTACACAACATCAGCCTGAGCCTCAACAAAACACAGCACCAACCAATGACAAGAAACTAAATTAACCAGACAACAAAACCATAACAATCAGTATAGTAATATATACAGCACCGATGACAATGAAAAAAGAAAGAAAAATCAATCATCAACACCACAAACAACAACCAGTTACAGCAAAACACACAACATCAGACATTTGAGTGGCAACAAAACAGCAACGGGCCAGCCTGACAACTCAAGACCCAAAACCAGATCAAAACACTGAAAGAGGACAAGCAGATCAAAAGGAAAGACTTCATGTTCTCTGAAGGATCTACAGGATCAACAGTGCTGTACGTATCTACAGTTTTATGGTCGAAACATAAAGACTCCGTACGAAAGAATCATTGAGTTATGAACACTTTCTACACTGAAAACATGTAACCTCAAAACATGTAAACCCGCTGTGGCCTGCTGCTCTGATCGATCCCCGGCTCTCGAGTTCTCCCCACGACCGCCTGAGGCGCGCTCATCTCGGCTGATACTCACGGGAAAGGCGCGGATCCGCATCTTGGTGTCCTTCTTGGTGCCGGGTTTGAGGTTGGACATGTTTGGGTTAGGTAGCGATGCCATCAACAGATGTTAGGGTGGGTGTGTTGAGGGGAAACACGGACAAATCTCGCCCTCTTTCCCCCCCAGGTTTGAGTCCCTGTAGCTTACTCTCCCTCTATCTCTACAGCGATGGCGGATGACTGGGTGACATCTCGCGAGAGTGTTGATTGTGCTAACAGGAATGCATCCAATATCGCGAGAAAGGGGGCCAGCTGGGGCTGACATGTGGTAAACAGCAGTCTGGCGCTGAAGAAAAAACAACTTTCATGGATTCACCGGTATCGTAGTTTAAAACAATACCATGAAGTGTAATAATGACATCTAACGCCATTAGTCTGTTATGGTAGTAATTCTTAGATTTAGTTTCCAAATATAACTAGGATTATTTGTATTTAACCTCTATATTTAGTTATTTAGCAGACGCTTTTATCCATAGCGTCGTACAAATGAGGAACCTTTACAAGCAATTTACTGGTAGGTTATTGTCGACATTAACAGGAGATTTCTTGTTTTGAATCAGAGATAATAGGAAAAAAATTAACTAGCACGTTATTATATAGCCTAGATTTACAGAAGACACTTACTTAAGAAGCACTTAAAATATATTTGCATTATATTAGCAGAATATCACACCGAGTTGCCTTAAATTTAGCGAAATATAGCACAAAAACATTTTACGCAAAACATTTTACAAATAAATAAAAAATGATAACAATTATGCTAAATTTACATTGCAAAGGTGGCACAGAAGCGCTTCTGAAGTGGCATTTTGGTGTCTTTACACAGACTGTTTAATGCTGCTCAGTTGTGGCATAAATTAATTTACACAGCAATTACCCTAGTATACTTTGATGGGTCGGAGCAGGTATAATTTAAGACTGGCTTTTATGCAGCATTGCATCGTCATACTGAATTTTGAGCAGGCACAGTGCAGCCTTAACTTAGACACCTTTAGGAATATTTATTTAGTGTATACGTTTCATAATGAAAATAAGACAATTTCTGTACTCTTTTTGGTCAAACGTCACTAAAATCTTCTTGTGACAAGTTTGTTAAAAAGAATTTGAAAAATTGCTAAGAAAAGTGGATATTTCTGAGAAGTTCTAGCTCTAGTAATGCCAAATTGACACTGCAAAGGTGGCACAGAAGCGGTTCTGAAGTGGCATTTAGGTGTCTTTACACAGGCTGTTTTATACTGCTCAGAAGTGGCTTAAATGCATTTGATACTAAGGGCTGAGGTGGTTTTGAGCAAGCATCATTTATTCTGGCTTTGATGCAGCATTGTGTCTTTACACTGAATTTTGAGCAGATATGTGGCTGTGTAAAGATGCCTCAATATATATATATTATGGATATTTTGTTATATAATGCAATAAAATTCATAAATTTTAACACTTGTGATACCACAGTGACTGTAGGCTGGTTTGGCACATTCATAATAGGCAATAGGAACATTTTAAACAGTTGCATTATTCTTGAGAAATGTTTTATATCAAATGGATAATAAAGAACAAACCACTGAAGTGTAGTACAAAGTAAAACAAACAATCCTTACCCTGCAGGTCCTGCCCTCACCATCTGTATCTGATTGGACATGGACACAGACGTAGGAAGCTGGATTGTGAGTAGTGAATCGCGACAATGCTGGACAGAATCCATAACTATGTTCTGGGTGCTTATGCAGTTCAGTCCATGTGTGGGAAAAAATATACGGTACTTCTCAAACCCTGTTAATTGACTGTGATTGTAGTGATCACCCTGCTGTTTTTGCCTTGTTTTCTCTTAAAGCTACTATAATGCTGTTTCTGGTTAAGGCGTTATTGAGGCCAGCAGGGGGTGTTCATTCTGTGATCTGCATGGGTTTTCATGCCCCAGTATAGAAATTGAAATACTTTATTGTGAGAAGGCGACGTCCTTCAGATGAGACATTAAAGCGAGGTTGCTGTGGTCAGTAAAAATCCCAAGGTGTCTCTTGAAAAGAGTGGCCAAATTTGCCTGCTAGCAAGCGCAGCTTCCTAAACATTGGCTCCTGTCCACTGATAGCTGGTGTGTGGTGGGCTTTCTGGTGCATTATGGCTGCATCTGGTGCATTGAAAGGATCTGGTCTCACACTGCTCTGTTTAGGAAACATAGGTGACGTTTACCTCAGTGACTGTTTGAGTGCTAAATCTGAAGGCTTGATTTTATTGATTATTTGCATCCTTTGACTGTTGTCTTCACGGTTGTTTTGCTTATTTAATGATCCTTGTAAAAGAGAGCTCTGCTTATGAAAATATTTTGAAACGCTTGTTATTTGATGCTTGGTAATGCATCTCTTTAGTATAGTTAATAAACTGCATTTCTGTGCTATTATTGCTAGTCTATAAATATGCATCATGCAAAAACAAAACATCTGAATAGTCATTGATGCGAGGCATAGGCATAATTAATTAGCTAAGCTAAGTATATTAAAGATAGTCTAAAACATGTTTCTGAAATTAAATATTAAAGAGATAATTCACCCAAAATGTAAAACTCTGTCATTTACTCACTGTAATGTCTTTCAAAGCATGTGTGACTTTATTTCTTATGTTGAACTTCAAAAGAAGATTCTTTGAAAAAAAAATTTCACATAATGGGAGTCAGTGGTTACCACCATTCTTCAAAATATCTTATTTTCTTCCACATACATTTTTGGTGGAACCATGATTTTTTTTAAAAGATCATCGGAGGGCCAAATCTTACAGAAATAAAAAATTAGTAAATAAATAAATGTAATGATAGGAAAATAAATAAAGGCATTAATGACTTGATAAATCAAATCCATTAATTTTTTATTGAATTAGGTCTAAATTTACTTTGTATCACTTTTTTCCTTTATTATTTTCTTTATTTATTTTTAGCTATATATATATGGGCGCCGCAGTGGGCGCCGCAGCATAAATGGCTGCCCACTGCTCCGGGTGTGTGTTCACGGTTTGTGTGTGTTCACGGTTTGTGTGTGTTCACTGCTGTGTGTGTGCACTTTGGATGGGTAAATGCCTGGCCACATGTCACTTCACTTCACTTAATGTTAAAAAAGACTTTAAGCACAGACTTCGTGAATGTATGTTAATGCCGATGATAGTCCTAAAGAGTTTCCACAAAAGTGCATTGCAGGACAGAACGGTACTGTTATGTCAAATGCGATCGCAACCGGCAGTTTAGCAGTTTAATCAAGTGGTTGGATACCTTAAATACTAGGCGGCTATTTGATATAATTAAATATATATTACTTCTTTGGTATGTGTTTGCGCAAAAAGAGTTTCTCCACTAACACATGCACAAACAGTTGACTTACTCAGGTGAAACTGAGCGTCTTGATAAATGCTTACTTGCACGCCCTGACACGAGTGCAAGTGCAACTATAGCATTTGACTTAAAACTAAATTAAATTTAGGTAATAATTAAACATATAGGTTTAAGCAAATCATATCAGTTGGGTAAATCAGTGTAGGCCTACTTGCTGTGCTAACGTGCATTGAACCCATCAAACATATGGGAGTGCACTGCATTTTGGAGTGATGCTGTTGGAAACCTCACACCCAGGTGTAAAAACTGTGTGTTGCTCAAGAGTTAAGACACAAATGAAACAAAGACAAGACAAGGCAAGAGAGTGATGGGGTGTGGCTGCATGGCGTCTGTAAGGTCTGATAAATGTGTCAGCAGACGGGCATTTTCATGCAGTCACATCTAGATATTCAAATGCACGTTGGTCAGCTATGTGTATTTTTGGAGTTGGTCGAGGCGCTTGGCTTGCTGCGTAACTGACCATGATACTGGAGTCTTACATTTCTGGATGGAAGATCAGCTCGTTTGCTTTCATAAAATGCTCAAAAGGAAGATTAACACCGAGATAGTGGGCGATTATGAACAGTTATGAACAATTTGTCAGTTTGAAAACAGTGTGCACCTCAGGCGAGATTAGCACAATCAAAGTGATGTGAAGACGACAAGATAAACTTGCCCAAAGGCTCAGTCTGTAACTCAAAGAAATATCATTTATGGCTTGACAGTCCCCTCGAGCTATCATTGTTCACAACTCTGTTATTGTTTCACTTTGCCATCATGAGAAAAAGTAAGCTTGTTTAGTGCAGTGTTCTCATTTGCAATGCATTATTTATCACACCAATTATTACTTAGTTTTTATACTGTCAGGATGTCAGTGTGAAGTACCTTCTAAAAGTGTATTTTTTGCAAGAAATCATCAACAAAAGTAGAATAAGTCTGTGCACATATATTCAAAGCACTGATTTATTCATTACGACTCATTTATAATTCATAATTCATAATGATTATTTATCTCCCGTTTTAAAGGATTGCTTCGTTAATTATGGCCTGCCTTTGGAGAAATCGGTACAAGGTTATTTATCTGTTTTATGCATATGACTATGACGCTAATTGTAGCTGTGAACTATTTCCAGACGTTATGGTGAAAGCATCTGAGGTGGAATTTAATATTGCTAATAAAGTCTAAATATAGGCCTTTGAGTGCATCAGCATTTCTATGCAGGGGTCAGCGGCAAACAACATGGGCCACTAATGAAGGAATGTGCCAGCAGGGGCATTTTTCCCTCATATTACGAATGCTCCTAAGTGCTTTAATGTGCTTTTCATTTTAAATGTCACCAAATTTGCACTAGCATGGTAGAGATTTTATGCAAAGTCTCAGATGTCTATGCAATGCAAGGGTCCAAATGTTTTAGCAAAGCGTAAGCAGAAAAAATGATTACATTTGATAAAACATTACAAAGACAAACCTGATTGATTGAGTTATTTATTTTTGTCTGAAAGTCCTGTCAAAATAGCAGCTTATTTGGGCCAAGAACCAACAGTTTAGACAGAAAAGGTTATCTGAGCATCCACGGCTGGTTTATTTTAAGTGACAGTCAGTGGTGAGTAAATCCAAAGTCTGAAATAACTTAAAACAAAGCAGTCTATACAGCTGAATACACATATAAGCCATGCCATTTAGGCTTACATTCAGAGTCAATAAACCCCTTTTTTTTGTTACTTGAAATAAATTAAACAATATCCAAAATAAATTAAATGTAATAACCTATTTATATAATAACTTATTTTATTTCAGCTGGTTGTCAAGTTTCCTATTTTCATTTTAACTTAATTTACTAAAATATTTAAATCTTAAACTGTAATAAAAATGAATGAAACCATATAGACGTTTAAAAAAACAATGAAAAAACCCCCGAAATTGCTCAAATTAGCTAAAATTCAAATGAAAGCGGAATATATAAAACATAATTCAAGATATTAACAAAACCAATAATAGTATCTCATTGATACTTAAATAACATTGATATATCATTGATATTTTACATATATTAGAGCGAAAAAGCACTAAGAACCTATGAAATATTTACTGCTAACTTATTTAACTCTAAATAGATCTGTAGCTTTCTCAAAATACATCTTTTGAGGGAAAAACATAAGAAGAAAATTCATAAAAAGATTTCTAATTTTTAAGTAAAGGTTAGACAGTTCACATAGCAGTCACATTACTGAAAAAGTAAGTCTGTTGTTACTTAAACCTACTTAAAGCTAAAATAGAGACATGTAGATATAGCAAAAGACAGAGAGAGCAGACAAATTAACTTTGGGATCCAGGCGACCATCCCAGTTAGCTTGAACTCAGAGACCATTTGTGAATTTCCACAACACTTTCCACAAATAATCAATCATCCATCAGGCAAAATCACAGAGAGAGCAGTCACGCACCGGACTGCATCGCTTCCCCACACCTCTCTCTCTCTCTCTCTCTCTCTCAAATCCTTCTTTTGCTGAATCTGTGGCCTTCGATCCATGTGAAATGGTTCCTCTTGCAGAAACACAGAATCCTGATTTTTATTTCTGTGAGGCTTGCTCATTTGTCAGCTTTGTCAATAGTGAGGCTGTCCTTGTGACTGACGGGCCGTCCTGGTGCATCACTCGACTTGATTCTGCAAGTTAGCAGTAATATCAGAGAGATCTCACAGCTAAATCCAAACTCGGCACTCA
This sequence comes from Sinocyclocheilus grahami, assembly GCF_001515645.1. Lineage (NCBI taxonomy): Eukaryota > Metazoa > Chordata > Actinopteri > Cypriniformes > Cyprinidae > Sinocyclocheilus > Sinocyclocheilus grahami. Next base: position 255,805 of record NW_015506360.1, read on the forward strand.
GTTCAGAGTCGATCTGATTTGCAACAGAAATGCTAGAGATCCTTTTATTAGTATAATGATCATACAAATAAACAACATAGTTTTTTTTGCACAATTGGCCAAAATATTGAGAGCTGTTTGTACTACTAAAATAATAAGCATCTAGAATCAACACACACAAAAAAATATAATTGATATTCTTTTTATATGGGAGATAAAGGTTAAATCGGCAAATGTGGCAGATATTGTTTGATAAGAGATCATAGATAAGATGCAGTATAAAATGTATTTGGACTAAAATTATAACATCAAACCAAATGTGTTAATTTAAGACACAATTTAAGCCAAACATTTCACAGAAAGAAGTTTAAAATTATAAACCTAAATAAGATAAAACGCATTGGGATGCATTTTGATTTGATATTGTTCTTAAAGGAGACATATTATGCCCCTTTTTACAATATGTAATATAAGTCTCTGGTGTCCCCAGAATGCGTCTGTGAAATTTCAGCTCAAAATACGCCACAGATCATTTATTATGTAATTTTCAAAATGCCGATTTTGAGTGGAAGCAGAAACACGCTGTTTTTCGTGCCTGTCTCTTTAAATGCAAATGAGCTGCTGTTCCCCGCCCCTTTTCCAGAATAGAGCTGCGCCATTTCAGCTCGGACCTGCTAAATAAACATCTGTTTTGGTCCTGATGATCATGTTTATCGCGCTGAAAAAATATGCGTTTTAAACCATATGAGTTTAAACTTCTGATATACGGTTTTCTGAGTGCACACATCTGAAGCACACGCACAGAAAGCGGCTGTCACAGCATGTGAGTACTAAACTAAGTTCTCATTCACACACAAGTTTACGTTAAAAACACACATGAGTTATTGTCGGTTATGTCTGTGAAGGTAAACAGCTGGAAAATTAATCGCATGTTTATTTTAGATCTGTGTGGCAGCAGCAATATACAGTAAATAAATCAATAAATCCACTGCTGTCTCGTCTCCTCTGAGGCTGGGACTAAATAGCGTTCTGTGCTCGTCTCTGCAGCCAAAGACAGAACAGTTAGCATGTTTTGCTCAAACTTTCGACATTGCATTAGAACTAGTACACCATTGTCACTTGCGAAAACACAATAACGGCGCCGTGGGTGTAAACTTACAGATTAAGGGGCGGTAATATTATAATGAGATCCCTTTGCCACGTCACCAAGGGAGCGAAATCAGACGCGCTCGTTTTCTCAGATGCTTGCAGAAAAAGGCTTACCAAAACAAAGTTGCTGGGTTAATCTTTTTCACGTTTCCTTGGTTGGTAGATGCACCGGGGACCTGATTAAAGCACTTAAAACCTGGAAAAGTCAGATTTTCATGATATGTCACCTTTAAGTAATAATATTCAGACATGTTAAGTGTGATCTGTACTCTACACTTTATACTACACTAAATTTAAGATTAATGCATTTGAATTGCATATAACATTTCCATTTATTTGGATATTAGAAAATAATACAGTTAAAATGATGCATACTGTCAGTCATGAATACATGTAACAGGTATGATTTCTGCATTTTAAAAAGGCATGGCATAGTTTATTATTAGCATAAATCTGTTGATTGTGAAAGCATTCACATATTATTACTATTACCCATTTCATTTAAAATTTCCAACCCGTTTCATTAATGTATGACGAACAAATATGCATCACATCAAGTTTAACTTGTTTAAATTTTATTACATTTTTTTGAGTATGTACAGTAAATATCCTAATACTTTTTAGGGCTGCTGTGCATGCTTGTGAAGTCATATTGTATATAATAAATTCTAAATAAAAACCTGGTTTGAGGTAAGCATATTATTTAAAGAAGAACTATAATTTGCCAAAAACAACTGTGTCCGAATAAAAATACCTTTTCTTTCTGACAGAAAACAATAGATATCTATTTTATTCTGTGTATACTTTAAAAGTAAATTTTAAGATCACCCCTTCAGGAAAAGGCTGCTCTTGAGCTTTTTGTTTTATAATGTTTTTGAGTTATGGTTTGTTGGACATTGTTTTTTTGTTTGTTTTTTTTTCATTGGTTTGTTGCATTGCATTGAGTTCTTCTGATCAGCAGAAGATTTTTTTTTTTACTTTATTTAGAGAGAATCTTTTCTTGGTATAACTTTAAAAGGTTCTTCTGTGACATCAGGTTGTCAAACCCCTTTGGTTCTGAGACCTTTTTATGTTGGATTGAAGTGTTAAATCTATATGTAACCTTACACTGGTCTTTGTAAATGTGTGCAGACCTCGTTGCCCTCGGGCGTGGATTCTAACATAGAAATTTAACTCATTGCATCATCTGCTCACACAGGTGATGTCAGTGTGTTATTAAACCCACAGTGTGATGAAGGCCTGGGTGTCTCATCGTGTGGGTTGCGCAAATGACTTGTGAAAGACAAATGTCTTTACCTCAGCTATTTTGTGGCCTGTTGTTTTCACTTCTCTCCATCTCTTACCCCCTCTGCACAGAGAGCGAGTGATGTGACCAATCTAGATCACTTCCTCTATAATCAGCAAAGGTGTTTACAATTTTTGACACCCGATAAGTAACATCATTTGGACCGTTTTTGGCGCGTTTTGGAAAGACAAGCAAATGACCTCATTCCGTTTCCATTCAAGATCAGCCATTCAACCCTGTTACCTAAGTTATTGTGAGAAAAGTTAATCAAACTAATGTTTTTCTTTAATTTATGGAAGATATACATATATCAATAACTATCAACCAACATTTGGTCCTAAACTACCCACTGATTGAACTTAATTTAGCCAAATTTACAACCCTGTTACCTATTATTGTATAGTTTTGTTTTTACTTTTTTTTCTATTTCATTGGTGGGGGGGGGATAGAATTTGATATTTATTAAATTTTTGTTGCTAGAAAATAAAATCAGACAAATTAGGGTTTTAATCTGTATTTAGAAAAGCCCCAAACAGGGTTGGTAACAGGGTTGCAAATAATGCAAACCTCATATAAAAAGAAATGGAATAAAATAATAAGTAAAATATTATATTATAAATATTATAGCAATCTCATAAATATAAATTATAAATAAAGGCAATATTAATAATATTATTATGAAATTATATAAGTATACAGTATATATATATATATATATATATATATATATTTACATTTTATGATACAATAAAAACAAATGTTCACCAAGACAACAAGTCCTTTTCTCTCTCTCATTTGGTCTCTCCATCCTTCCTTTACTATTTATAATAATATGATATAAATATATACATTTATTAAAAATGTTTAGAAATAATGTTCAGTAGGTTAATAAACCATTATTTTATATGGTAAATCATATGTATATTTTATGTATATAAAGTGTACTGTATATTTGTGTATGGTATTTCATTTTCAAATGTTTCAAATCACAAAAATAAACATCGAACAAGACAAGTTTTTTCTGTTTTCTCTCTCTCTCTCTATTTCAGTCTCTCCATCCGTCCTTCCTTCCTTCAACTACTCCCCTCCTTCCTTCAGTGGCAGTGACTCAGGTCTCTGGAGTTTGTTTTTCCCCATTTCTTCTTCTCCCAACCCTCTCTTTTCTCTCTCTCTCCCTCTCTGAATTCTATAAGCAGATAATGACATCCCAATAGAAGGCGTTTGTTGCCCGGTCTGGGCGTGGTCCTCTGCTATTTTCAGGCACTGTCATGTGATTGCCTCAAATGAGGGTATAATTATGTCCAGTGCATGAGAGAATTCACTTTCTCCCTCTCGCTCTTGTTTTTAGTGGGGTGATGTTGTATCTTGTGATTGTTAGGCTACAAATGGCAACTCCCGTGGTATATAGTGAATAATGTAATGACCTTGTTTGTTTACTTTGATCAAAAAAAAGGTGATCTGCAGTTCACAACACATGAGTGAAAATCTAAACACGCACAGGCAGGCCATTCCTCATGCTGGGTGACTGTTGTAAGCAGAGCTTCTCTTCTATAAACACACGGCATGGCTGCGTGTGTGGAAGCGTTTGGCACTCTTTTGGAAACGGTTGTGCCAATAGCGTTTGGGGAAAAACTGAAATGAAGGAAAGGTTTGCTTGTATTATAGAAAGTTCAGACAGACAGATCTGTGTCTTTATGTAAGACATTAAGAGACAGTTTCCTCTATATCTATCTATCTATCTATCTATCTATCTATCTATCTATCTATCTATCTATCTATCTATCTACCTACCTATCTGTTGTTCTGCCTGTCGTTCTATTTATCTATTGTTCCGTCTATCCATCTAAAAGTGTATTGATGGTATAGTGTTTGAAGACCTCTGAAGAAGAGAAATGCCAGCTCCTGTGATCATGTCTAGATTGATCTTTCCAGCAGTCCATCAGTGTATCTGTCATTCAGTGTGTCTGCCTTTCGTCTTATTGGCTGAGCGTGAGCCCAAATGACATCATGAGCTGAGATCATCATGATTTTAAGAATGAAGAGAGCTCGGCATTAACAGATGTGCGCCACGTGTGAATGTACCATTTATTAACTTGCTAGGAGTGATTGTCTGCGGGAACAAGAGAGCATGAACAATACGATTATGTCAGAATTAAAAAATGTGTATCCTCAAGACAGCTTAGTCGTGTCTGGTGTCTTTCTCTCATTCTCTGCCTCTCTCAGTTTCTCTCTCCCTCAGAGTCTAATCCTTTTTTCTATTTACACAGGATTAAATTCATAATCAAACGCATCCTAACAGCTGAGATGAGTCAGACAGCATCTGGAGCTTTGAAGTTTTTGTGTGCTATGATAATTAGAACATTTCTCCAAACTATTTGGACAATTATTATATTATTAAGTAAAATATTGAACACATGGATTATATTATATAAAGCATTATGCTTTTTGATTCATTGAATTAAAAAAAGATAGAATAATAGAAATAGTCCATTCAATTATTGGCCTGACAAAGAGTAATGTGTTGTTTTTCTTTATACACCTTTCCATTAGTCTTTTTCCATCACACCCAAGTTTTGTGACTGACACTGCAGATCCTTGTCTCTTCACATGATGTGGGTCAAGTTACAAATCTTTATGATTTTGTTCATACACTTAAATGACTATAATTTTCTTTGCACATAGGTACCTATTTTGGCATTGCCATAGAAAGTAATAATTTCTGGTTCGGACATGAACACTTCATAGAAGAATCTCTGAGTTGTCATTTTGTAATTATAATGATTCCAAATGTATTATAATGTCACAGTGAGGGCAACCTTGATTTGCTACTTACCATCATTAGACTGTAAAATAAGGGGTTGGGGACATTCTCATTCAAGAGAGCATTTTATTGGTAAAAATTTGCATAATAGCCTAACTGAATTTTCAGAAGCCATTAATCCAATCTTCAGTGTCACATGATCCTTCAGAAATAATTCTTAAATGCTGATTTAATGCTCAAGAAACAATTATTATTACTATTATTATTATTAATGTTGAAAACAGTTCAAACTGCGTAATCATTTTTTTGAAACTGTGATAAAAAAATTTTCAGGATTCTTGAATAAAAAGTAAAAAAGAACGGCATTTATTTGCAATAGAAATGTTTTAGAAACACTAGCATATCCATGACCTCAAAACTCACAGACATGGACTAAATGGACCATAAAACTCCAATTATGAAGTCATCTGGTCTTTAACTGCATTTTAATTGCATTTGAGTGATGACTAACCGACATGAGGACAAGAAAATGGCCATGTTACTTGATAGTCGTCGCTCTAGGTATCATCAGCGAGACGTCAATAACTGCTGATGTGTCTGCTTTGAATAATAATGCTTCTGTTCGTGCACTTCCCTGGGAAATGGATGAAATAATAAGAGGTGCATTATGCAGTTTCCTCATGTTGTCACCGATCAAGACACTCATTGGCTGATCAGCATCTGCTGACCTCACATTCACAGTAGATGATTTGTACAGTATGTTCTTACCCTGCGTTTTCTTTCCCTCTTTCCCTGTCTGGCCTGTCTGCTCTCCTTTATCTCTCCTCTCTCCATCAGCTGAGGCAGAGCGGAGCAGGAATGCACCAGCTGTGAGCTGTACTGCAGTGCCAGGGGACTGTAAATAGAGACGGACTGAATGTGCTTCCTGTCGGCAGACAGCAGAGTGAACATACGGGACTGGATCTGAGCGGCTCAGAGTCAGGTAGGACCGCAGACTGTCTGTGTGCCATTAGTCAGAGGGCTAGACGAGGACTTCCTGTCCACCGGTGGCTTGGGAATGATATTGGAAAGGGTATTTCACAAGCTAAGGATGTTTGGCGTCCTGATATTCAGCGAGGTGCCAGGTTAGAAGTGAGCTGTGAAAGGTTTGAAATGAGGCATTGTATGTTGAGCACGCTTTCTTTTTCTCTGTGGTTCATTTCTTCAAGTGCTCTCGTTCTCTGCCTTTTTTTTTTGCATCACTTTAAAGGTTTTTCGGTTCGGCTCTGGTTTACTATGGGAAGTTATTGGTGTGTTGGTTCCAGGTACCATCCATCTGTTTCACCAACAGATGAACGGTTCCTTAGAAAACCACAGATTGCTTCTCTTTGGAAGTTCATTGGAATCTTTGGAACATAAAAAGTTATTCTATTACATTACAAGAATTTACAAAGATCCTCTTGTCGGACTATACTTGAAGGTTCTCCTGTGGAGGTTTTTCTATGATATCGTTGGAACTTCATTTTCATTGGATTTTCTTGGATTTTTATTCAAACTTAAATACATTTTTCTGTGGCATGATGGCAATCTTTTAAAAGGTCATATTATAGCATAATTGGAACTTAGAACAGTTCTCCTTTAACATGATTAGAGCTTAAAAAGGTATGACATAATAGGGACATATGGTCAACATGAAATTCAAGTACACCCTATTTACTATTAAAATGTGATTTAAAGGGGTTTAGTTCACCCAAAAATGAAAATTCTGTCAGCATTTACTCAACCTCATGTAATTCTTTCTTTTGTCTGTGTATGGAATACAGAAGAAGATATTGTAAAGAATAGCCTACAGTGTTTTGTTCATACACCGAAAGTTAAAGGGGTTCAAAGTTTTTTGGATCCCAACATTCTTCAAAATATCTTTGAGTTTTGCAGAAGAAAGAACATCATAAAAGTTTGAAACGAGGGTGAGTAAATGATGACATTTTTTTATTATTGGATTAACTGTTTTCAAAGCATTAATGAAGCTGTGTAGTATTATTTTGAATTGTTTTTATATTTTAATTTTAGTTTATTTTTTTGTATTTTGGTATGTTCTTTCATCATTTATATGTGTGTGTGTGTGTGTGTGTGTTTTAATATATTTCTGAATAGGTTTAATTTATTTTTATTTTAGTTAGTAATTTTAGTACTTCACATTTTAGTTTCGTTTTTTTTTGTTTCGTTTTTCATCTAATATTTATATTTTATATTATTTTAGATTTATTCAATTAACAATTTTGCACTGAAGTATAAAGTTCATGGCAATAACAAAAAAAAAACATTGATTACCATTGCCATTACCATTGGAATACCATGTTCCAGGTTAAAATATTCCTCAAAGTGAAGAAGCGAAGTAGCCATCCACTATTTACAGCAAACTGGCATTCACATCTGGCTCCATTCTGATGTCAAATGCCCCCTATTGGTGATCTAATCAGTTTTATGTGGTTTTATATGATTTTCTCATTGAATATTCTTTTTCACTCAAAAATATGTCAGATAATGGAAGAAAAATTGTTTGGAAATGCTGATTCTTGTTGACCTGAAAACGTTTTTTCTGTCATTGTAAGAACTCATAAAGGTTCTTCAATGGCATTTGACCATTGATGTTTAATATGTACAAATAGTGTTAAATCTGTTTCTCACTCTTTCTCATCATTTAGTATAAATAACACTGGATGGGGTTGCATTAGTGAGATATGTGAGTGTTTTTGTACCAGGTGAGTGATTTTTGAAGAGGAACTCTACCATCGGCTCAGTCATGTGGAACGTCTGAGATAAAACACCTGGCATGAGTGAACAACAGACCTCAAGTTATCTCTCAAACACACACGCACACACACACACACACACACAATGCATGCATGCACAGTAATTCACATGCAAACACAAGTACCTGCTCCCACACGTGCATGCATTAAAGAAATGTCATTTGTCAAGCAAAACATTACACAAAAGGATGTTTGTTACAGTAGGTTTTAAATGATAAAACTATGGATGCAATGTTTTATCATTATTTGTTTGCGGATACCACTTGGTTTAAAACTTTTCATGTGTGGCTCACTTGTTAAAAACTTTTTTTTAAGTGTGACTCACATGTTAAAATAGTTTTTCGGGGCTTCTGTTCAAAGCAATTGCAACCCTCTTCCTGTGCAAGACGTTGTGCTGTGTTATCTTTAGCAGTGTATGAAAGTTGTTTCCTCTTTTTGAAGCCTTGACTTTTAGGGCGAGTATATTAGTATGAGATCTTAAACCGGATTATCGCTGTGTTTTTTCTACGCTCAGGATTTGGGAAAGTGTTTACGTGTGTGAAACGAGTGTGGCAAACTTCTCAAAGTCTCTGAGGAGCGCAGTGGTGTTTTCTGGGAGAAAATGACACAGCTTTCTCTGTGGCTGGTACACCCAGATGCAAATAAGATAAAAGCAGGTTTCTATGGTGATAGAGAGAATGATCGCTGAACACACACTCACAGTTGCTTCAGTCTGTGCTTTATCGTGTGATCAACCATAAACACATGCACACATGCTTAAAAGCTTAATGCCGTGTTTTGCATGCATGCTACTCTATGCTTGGTCGTGCACTGTGACACACCAAGGCATACGTTATTATCTTGCCCAGAATGCATTGCGGTGAACCACATTGGCTGGTGACCAATGTGTGAGTTCCTGTCTTGCATTCAGTGGAGATACAGCTCTTGCACTACTTGCAGGTAAGAACTAACCCCACGCAAACATCCTCAAATATACACATTTACTCTGTATGTTCTCCGAAATTATTTATGAGAGGGAATTTCTGAGTGCCTGTTTCATAATGAATTTATGGGTGAATTATATATTGCTTTAGAAAAGCTAACAGTTGCACTCTGTCACACCTTTTTTAATTGCGAATTGTTTGCTGTATTTTAAGTATACAATTGAACAAGTTTTGTATTATGAATATTTAGAAAATTCACATGTTGTTTCAGTAGTTTGTTGATATGTGTATTCAGTATACTGTACACTGTAAAATAATCTTTTTTAAATTTGTTAAAAAAAACAGGTTGCAAGATCTTGACCGTACATTTTTTTAGGCATTTTGGTCACTTTATGTTTTGCCGTTTGTAACAATAAAAATATTATTTTAGATACTATACATTTAGTAACTATTATATTACAATATATTGCAATTATTATAATTATTAATATATTTACATATATTACTATACAGTATTTTTCACTGTATATGTACACTTTATGAATATTTACATTGTTTTCTCTTAAAATGAAATTTTTACAGTGTGTACTCTAACATGCACCGCTTCCTCTTGTGTTTCTTTGTCTCATGAACATACCAAGTTCTGGTATGCAAACCATTTACATGACCTTTCACGTATGTATCACTTTGTAAGTTTCCATTTGTTGGACTTTGCTGAAGTCTAGTAGCTGCCGATCACTCTCTCTCTCCTCTGATGTTGCTCCAAAACTTATTTGATTATATTCAAAGTCGGTTTGAAGAATAAGTGATGTAAATCTTCTGCCAAACGCCATTGGCCGTGTAAAACACATGGGCGACTTTGCTTCTGAATGTTTGAGAGGTTCAAAAGACGATGTGTTATAAGTGCGTTAAGCAGTTTTTTTAGGCACTCTTGAGAGGTGTTAATGTAAAGTGTGACATGAGATTGTGCTTTTTGTTTGTTGCGATACATCTGTAGCTGGTGATAATAATTGGCGGGAGGAGATGAACAGCCGTTCTGTTTAGTCATTGAGAGCTGTTGTCATTTTTTCCTGTTTCTCTCAGAGTAAACTGAAATGCTTCTTTCTCAACACGCTTTGGGTCAAACAGTGTTAGGCTTTGTTAGGTTTTGTAAGACCTTGTGTGAAAAGAGGACGTTTGCAAACTTCTCACTCACCGTTACTTATAAACTTCCTGTTTTCTCGCTGTTTTAACAGTTTGAGCAAGTGAAACTAGATTAGTTTCCTAATTTAGCAGCTGAGGTTTTTTTTTGTTGAGTAGGTACAGAGGACTAACTGGACTAAATTTTAACATCAATTACTACTTATAGCACTACACGCGTTTACATGTTACTTATAAACTTCCTGTTTTCTCGCTGTTTTAACAGTTTGAGCAAGTGAAACTAGATTAGTTTCCTAATTTAGCAGCTGAGGGTTTTTTTGTTGAGTAGGTACAGAGGACTAACTGGACTAAATTTTAACATCAATTACTACTTATAGCACTACACGCGTTTACAGAATTACATATTTTATAAAGAAATCTTTGTTATTTAACAAAGAAGGTGTAACATTATATATATATATATATATATATATATATATATACACATACACACAAATAACATGTAATGCCTTTTACATTACAATATTCTTTTTATTCATTTATTTTTATAATATTTAAATACTTTTTTGAGTAATTACAGAGTCTCTGGACTCACTTTTAACGTGACATATTAGTTGTAGCGCTGAATTGTTTAATGATGCATAAAATCTGATCAATATATATATATGTATATATCATTATATATAATGATACATTTCATAAATGAATAGTTAACTTAACAAAGCATAACATTTAAAGAATAAAATAATACTTTAATATATAATATATATATATATATATATATATATATATATATAAAAGAGTGAAAAATTTAAGGGGGTCTGAATACTTTCCGTACCCACTGTATATATATATATATATATATATAGTATGATTTAGATTTTTGTAGATTTTTTTAATATATGCATTTAGTGATTGCTGAATTGTGGACATTAGACTAGTTCATTTCAATAGGTAAATCATGACTTCAAAATGATGTGTTGAAATATAAATGGATAAGACAGCACTAACAAGAAAACCTTTACTTTCACTGTTTCACTTGCTACTCAAGCAATTGGCTTTATGAAGAGAGATTTGCTGTTACTTTTTTGAAAGAGATGGATTCGCTAGGTGATGAAGACATTGCAAATATGTAAATATAGTCTTCCCAGAAAGCCATGAAAATGCATCAGTGTTGTTACCTATGAGGAGAAGGCCTCCAGAGATCAGTAGTCCTGGAGAACACTATGAATTTTGCTGTCTTTGCATTTCAGTTTGCTACCGCTTTAGATTATTTCAAGCTAAATAATGAATTGATGCCACAAAGAGTAGCTTCAAAATCCTTTAATAGTGTTTGCAAACCGATTATTGTATCATCAAAGGTAATTGCTTGAAAAGTGGTTCAAGCATCGTGATGTAGAGCAGTGCTTTAATTTGGGTCCTGTAGTAACTGAAGGCCTGAATGCCTTCGATAACTCAGTAAAGTAGGCCAGCACAATGCTGCTTTCATCAAGGGCATTTGAAACATCGCCGGTGACTTTCAGCAATGCAGCTAGACGCCGAGGCCCAGCGCCGAACCACATTTACGTTATTCAGACGATAGCTGTGGTCTATGAGCGTCATCATAGCAAAATGCGCAGCGAGACGGCATAATATTCCGAAAAGCAGGGATTTTACTGAATAATTTATTAGATCATTTAGCTTCGAGTAGCTCTGCTCAGATAATGTAATAAAATATAAAAGATGTGAGGGACCGTGTAAGAGAAAGGGTGTGGTTTGCAGGGTTTAAATGAGGTTATTCGACGGCTTGATGAACTGTTGAGGCAAGAGGTGTCCAGACTTACTGAGTAACGAGAATATTCTCTAACCCAGCAAGTGTTCACATCCACCAGCCAGCACAATTTACAGCATCCTGACACATACCAGTGCTGAGACGAGAGAAAGAGAGAGCGGCATGGCTATGAAAGACTGGGGGTTTTTGTGCACTGAACATTTCTGCCTCGTTCAGAGTGCGCATCTGTACTTTTGCTGGCACAGATTCTAGAAAAGAGCTAGAAAAGGGGCCAAACGGAGGCATCATGCAGTGATCTTTGATAATGATGGTGCTGACAGCTCTCTTTGTCACCTCATGGTTTTTATTTCCTGTTCAGAAGGCGAACTTCCTGTCTCCGCTCCATGTTCAGGTGTGACTTTCATATTTTGCATGATTCAAAATGGCCCCGTGAGTGCATAAGCCACGTGAGTTACTTTGTGATCTCCAAATGGGTTTTAACACCAGCAGGGACTTTTTCTCCACACCGCCATGCGTCATGTGGTGGGGTGAGCGAAGCCAGACCCAGTGGATGTGGTGATAGCCGTTGGTTGATTTTAAAATAAACATAAAATATTTGTAAAAAAAAAATTTAAATTTGTGTCTGTTGGAAATATACAGTAGATCAGTCCATTTGGAAATCAAAGTACCCCGTTGATACAATTGAAGAACTAATGACTAGATTTGCCAAAGTTTGCCAGGCTAGTGACATCAAATTTTTGGTAGATAGTTTTATTTAAGGCACTTAAACTAGTTAGAACTGTAATTTCTGGTTTGTTTTCTGAGTTTTGTCTGTTAAATAATCAGTACTTTTTTGTCAGGATCCTGTCACCAAACTATCAACATGACTGACCAAAATATCTAGATCATTTACGGCATGTAAAAACAAAACAACAATAATAATAATAAGTATTATTTTTAATAAATGTGACCCTGGACCACAAAACCAGTCTTAAGTCGCTTGGGTATATTTGTAGCAATAGCCAAAAAAACATTGTATGGGTCAAAATTATCGATTTTTCTTTTATGCCAAAAATCATTAGGATATTATATATTAAGTAGAGATCATGTTCCATGAAGATATTTTGTAAATTTCCTACCGTAAATATATCAAAACTTAATTTTTGATTAGTAATATGCATTGCTAAGAACTTTATTTGGAGAACTTTAAAGGCGATTTTCTCAATATTTAGATTTTTTGCACCCTCAGATTCCAGATTTTTTATCTCGGCCAAATATTGTCCTATCCTAACAAACCATACATCAATGAAAAGCTTATTTATTCAGCTTTCAGATGATGTATAAATCTCAATTTCAAAAAATTAACCCTTATGACTGGTTTTGTGGTCCAGGGTCACAAATAATACTTTTATCCAGCAAGGGTGGATTAAATTGATCAAAAGCGACATTAAAACCATTAATTATGTTACAAAAGATTTCTATTTCAAATGAATGCTGATCTTTTGAACTTTCTGTTCATCCAAGAATACTGAAACATTTTTTAAATCACAGCTGCCGAAATCACTAAAATATTAGCAGCACAAATGTTTTCAACATTATTGATACTAATAAATGTTTCTTGAGCAGAAAATCAGCATATTATAATGATTTGAAGGATCATGTGACACTGAACACTGAAAATTCAGCTTTGCATCACAGGAGTGAATTACATTTTAAAATATATTAAAATAGAAAACAGTTATTTTAAATTGTAATAATATTTCATAATATTACTGGGTTTTTGATCAAATAAATGCAAATGCTTCTTTCAAAAACGCTAAAACAATATTACCGACCCTAAACTTTGAATGTTACTGTTGGTCAGAAGATCTCTTCTTGTCTAAATTGGGCTTTTGTGCACCAGACTTTATGCTGTTAGTTAAACATTTGCCATGGTAAGACTACTTTACACCAGCATACCCGTCTCTCTTTCTGTAAACTATATACTGCTGATCCCAGTGACTTTGACTTACTGTGTAAACAGCCACACCCAATCACTTTCACTCCTTTGTCACAGACATGTTGAAGCTTAAATGGTGAAGCATTAAAAAAAGACCTGTGAGAGATGGTACGAGGGTTTGAGAATGAGAGAGAGGCACGTCGGTGTGGTTGGAGCCAGAAAATTCTATCTGAATGTGTGTGTTTGACGATCATGTGTGCGTCTAGATGTCTGCTTGGTGAGTCAGTGTGTTTGGCAGAGAGAGGTCAAGAAAACTGTGAAGAGTTCTGATGTCATGAAGCCAGACCGACATTAATCAAGTCACCCCAGTCAGCTTGTGCTTTTACTCACTTCTCTGTCCATCATAATGCATTGTTAGAATACATACACACAAACACAGAGTCCACATAAATATGTGCATTTGTTTTATTTATTGATTTCATTTACTGAGCTAGCATGCACATGTTTGTGTTCGTGCACACCAGTGCTGGGGGAGGTACTTAGAAACTATCGAAACTGCCAAGCTAATTATAATAAATAGCAGTTAAGTCAAGCTGCCCTTTTGAAAGAGTAGCTAGCTATAAAAACTATATTATATCAATTTACTATCAGTATAAATATACACTACAGTTCAAAAGTTTGGGGTCAGTAAGATTTTTTTTTAATTATTATTTTTAAAGAAATTAATATTTTTATTCCGCAAGGATGCATTCAATTGATCAAAAGTCACAGCAAAGAGAATTGTAACGTTACAAAAGATTTCATAGGAATGTTGTTCTTTTGAACTTTCAGTTCGTCAAAGAATCCAGAAAAAAGTATGACAATTTCATACTGTTTTTACTGTATTTTTGATCAAATAAATGCAGCCTTGGTAACACAAGGGACCTCTTTCAAAAACATTACAAATATTACTGACATGAGGCGTTTCAACTGTAGTGTACATCTGTCAGATTAACTGTGCAATTACAGCATTTATCTGTCACAAACATCACAGGAATTGAACTTAATTATATATACAACTTAACTTCATTATAGTATAACTTAATTCTAAAATATACTATACTATTTAAATAACCAAAGTTGAAAGAGTTGCGATGAAAAGGAGCATTCGGATAAATATTTTGCTTAAAAAATTTTTTTTCAAATGTTAAAATGGATTAGTGTAATATTACTTGGTCACTGAATCATTATTTACATGAATCACTATTCACTGAAATGAATCAGACTTCCCAGCTTTACAGAATTCAATGCTAGACTGTTTTGAAAATGGCTGAACTAGTTTTGGCCCAACACTGGTGCTCACACATAAACAGTCGTTTAGAGAGATGCACATGTAAAATTATAGGGATGCAAAACTTGAGTGTTTGGCCATTTTAGCAGTCTGCTAATAGATTTCCATTTATCATACAACTAGAGAGAGAGCGAGCGAGAGTCGTTCCAGTGGAAAGTATGACCGTCTTCTCTTCTCGTGTGACTATTTCTGCCACTTTCGTCATTCTTATACCAGAACAAGCCTTTAGAAGTATGAGGACACGAAAGCATGAGCGGAAAGGAAAAAGACCAGAATTATTGGATAAGACATATTTTCCTTTATGTGTAATATCTGAATAAGTCGGTCAGTTGAAGGTAATGGGGAAAAAGGTAGTCAGAGTGAAATGAGAGTGCATGTGTGTGTGGTTGTTAATATAAACCAGAGTTGGACTGTAGCTTTGGTTTTTGTGTCAACTGCATAAATTATCATATATTTATCACTGATGCCGGCCAAAGAGTACCTAAACAGGCTAACCATTTTGATATCGGGCCTACTGTAGTTCACATGAATGTTTTAAATTAAAAGTAACTTAAATTGCATTTATTAGGAGTTTAAATGGCCACATGAACCACCCTGATGTCTAGACATGGGGAAATCAACTTTACAATTGTACTTTTAATAAGAATTCATTGTATGATGTCAAAAGTTATTTCCATTTATATTCAAGTAAGCTTATGTTTTATTACCCATAAGATACAAGCACAAAGCTGAAACAGTGGTAGATGCTAAAATAGGCATAATTTATTTATTATGGCATAAATGTACATAACAAATGTTACAGAATCCACAATGCAGGATCTAATCTAAATGTAATTAAAATGTCTAAAATTGAATTAAAACTGGTGTAGTAGTTCGCATTGAAATAAAGTTGTTGTTAGTTGGTATATTCTGTATTCTCATCTCATCTCATCATTTGGCACCTTCTGCAAAAAAAAATTATTTTTATTTTTTTTGGCTTATGGTTTGCTTGTATTCTGTTTCTCTGCAATTATTAGGAAAAAAAATTCCCCACAACAGTATATCAGCTATTAAAGATCAACTATTATAATTTTTTTTAAACTTATAAATATAAGACAAAACATTAGAAAAAAAAATAAACAAAAATTTAAATGTTGTATTGACATCTAACTAAAAAAAGTTTAGGTTGAAGTACTAAAATGACTAAAACTATATATATATATATATATATATATATATATAATTTAAGCTAAATAGAAAACAAATAATGAAGTGACAAAACTACATAAAATTACTAAAACCTAAACTAAAATTAAAATGCAAACCGAAAATATAAAAACAAAATCTAATTCAAAATATTAATAAATACTATAATAGTATAAAAATAATGCTAATATAACACTAGTTTGTAGCTCTTTTTAGCAGTTACCTCCCGTGCACATGCTGCTGACATTTTAGGCTCTCAAGCCGTGGACTTAAAAGAGCCCATCAATGCGAAAGCTCTTCTGACCCCACACACACTTGAGCTTTTCACACTTCCCTGAACCGGCTGCATAAGTCAATCTCTAAACAATTCTCACAAAAACAAAATGCCTTGTGTTGAAGGGGCATGTAAACAACAGCAGAGTAATTATTTGCTTTTTCTATTGACTTTTGAAGAATAAGCCCTGATCATCTTTTATTATTATGATTATTCCATTGTGAGTTGTGTGTCATATTTCCAGAACTCAGATATAGTCATAACCGCAGTCATTGCTGGGCGAGGCTCAAATATGCAAATAATGCAATAAAGCTTTTTTTTTTTTTTTTCAGAATATAATGAATTAATGTCCCAGTTTCAATGTTTTATGGCCCTCCAGGAAAATACTGTGTAGTTTAAAGGGACTCTAAATTCCTGGCCATGTGGGAGTTTGTTAGTATTATCATCAGTGAAATAAATGAATGCAACCCAGTTCCCCTCCATGCCATTTAATAAATAGCTTATGGTGTAAATATATCACACTTTTCAAAGCGGATTATTGGGAAAACGCTTCATTCTGAGCCACCGCGATGATATATTTCCCTCCTGAAATGGCCGTAACCCAGATTCAGTGTCGAATTTAGACCAAATCCTGTCTTTTCCAGCAGCAGATAACGTTGCCGCACAATGCACCAGGTGTACAGCTGTGTGTGTGCGCGCGTGTCCCACTGCAGTCTGGTGCCCAACACAGACAGACTCCAGGGAGAGCACGATGTAATCTCACAAGCACACTCGTTTCCTTTTCTTTACCGACCTTTCCTTCCTTTTGTCCCCTCCCCTTCTCGTTTTCTTCTCTCTTCGGTGAGGAACTCACAGAGCAGTGGCAGCGGCAGCACTTCCTGGTTGTGTCTGTCGGTGGGCGGTTCCAGCCAGCGTGATTGGCGCTTGAGTTCGGTGCTCTGCGCAGTGCTGCTGTTTCTCGCAGGCTCTCGGCTCACACACACACACACACACAGTGGAGCAACCAGCAGCCACACGCACAGCCTAAGCGCTCTGTCTCTCTCTGTCTCTCTCTGTCGATCTCTCTCTCTTTCTCCTCCTCTCTGAGAATGGTCCACCCGGTGCCTGAGGCTCTGCTGTTGCGGCCTGCCGCCCGTGTCTGATCTCTCACACACATACACGCTCAATACTAATCATGATGTGAGAGGTAAGAACTGCTTTTCCGTACTGTCTCACTCTCCTGACTGTCTGTCTTTTGCAGTTCTAACAGCCACGGCTTGAAGCATTGCACCACTTTTGTATGCTTAGTGTGTGTGGGATTGGGGGCTGTTCAGTGTGTGTGGGCTGTTTTGACTTTATGGGGTGCCTCTGTGGTGAACTGCAGTTTGTTATGTCTAGGCGATCACAAACGACGGGGGAATCTCAGCTGCGTTCGAAAAAGTTGCGCGGTTGCGTGTGCGTTTGGCAGGAAACTCCCCCACCCCTGCGCGTCCGGCTACTTGTTTAGACAGTGGCAACCGTGCGATTGGTTAACTGTTGAACCTGAGAGCACTTCTCCTTTTTTAAACCCCCCTCTCGGGTCTCACTTCCCTTCTGTTTATTTTATGCACGTACCAGCGTGTGCAGGGTTTTTTTTCTCTCTCTCTCTTTTTTTTCCACGATCTCCACTCCCCCCACATGTAAATTACGTGTGGCATGTTTAACTGCTGTTTCCTAATATGGCTCGTGCTAGATTTCAGAGCAGTAGGACCCAGTCAGGCACCATGGGACTGCACAGGGGCGTGTGTTCGAGAGCGTAACTGTCTGCGAGAGGGAAAAGAGAGGGGAGAGAGATGTTGACGCAGGTTTTCACTTCTGTCTGAGTGCGTCACTCTTCCATGCAGTCATGTAAGTAAATGCCGAACACGCTCTCACTGCAGCGAGAAACATATGGATTCGAGCTCTCGCAGGTCTGCTCGTCGGCTGCTCGCGGTGGCTTTCCTGCATTGAAACGGAAACATGTAAGGAAAGATTGCTTAAGGACAGGTTATGCTGACTTTTAGTGCACTTACGTGGGTTATTGTTTGACCGTGCTGTAGAGTATTTAGTACGGTGGGAAATTAGAAAGCGAGAAACGAATGTCGTCGCTGAGAAGTCAGTGCTAAGTGCTGATTGGTGGCGTATGATTAAAGCAGTTGTTTCGGTTGTTTGAAGATACCATTTTTTGTGGGAGGGGGGAAGAAAAATAAACACATGATCTGTCAGGGTGGTCTGGCGCCAAGTCTTTGGGTTTTGTCGACGGCATCCTATAGTTGAGAAAGTGAAAGTGTTGCGAAAATAAGCACATGGAAGACACACTTCACTATATTTTGCATCCGATTCGGTTTAGACTAGCTCGGCTAGCTAAAATCACTGAATTTTCCATTATAGACGAAAACAATGAATAATCATGGATTGTGGATTGAAGTTGATGCAAAACGATTCTTGTAAATTAATTGTTGGTTTAATCCCATATGCTAACTGTTAAACAACTGTTGAGATGATAAATGTGTTGCACCAGTGTTAGGTATCATAATAGCATCTCACATCTCCTAGCGAACACGTCTTATCCTCGATTTTTCTTGCTTTTTGTCTCAGTAACATTCTAGCATTTCTGTCTTCTCCACATGCTAGTTTTATTTGGGATGTTTTTGCATGCAAACAGTGCATGCTGTCTTTAATTCCAATAATGTCTGATGGTGGCCGCGTGTTGGATGTGTCAAAATGTTTGTGCGTTTAACATCTAAAGGGCGTCGTAGAAAAAAAAAGACTTCTTGTTTTGATAAATTCCCAACTCTTATCAAACTGAATTACTGCATTGCTAACTATTATCATTTGAACTGGTAATAACATACTAAATAGCATACTAAATCATTAATCTTTGACCTCTCCTATTCACATAGCTTTGTAGAACGTTTAGAGCCGTGCACTACTGGGTTAGAAGTTACTGAGTTACTGGGAAGAAGGGCTTTTGCTTGAAGCTTTGTGCTGTGTAACCATGGTGATGATACTATTTTCAACCCTTTCCAACATGGCAATCATCACCTACACACATCTGAGTCAAACGATGGAAGGCTATGGTTTAGATAACCATCTCCGCTGCCTGCACACCTTTCTGATCATGCACTCCACCCAGATTCAGGCCAATTCCTTCATGAATTAAAGGTCCCCTTTAATGCATAGAAAACACGCAGCGTTACTCTGTGTTGACGTCATTTTAACTGAAACAGGAAGACAGGGCGGGACATATCAAGCAGCCCCGCCCTTTTTTAAAATAGCCAATAGCGTTCGTTTATATCACAGCTTGGGCTAGAGCCGTTCAGAGCCGTTGAGGTCCGTAAAGTCGCATTTGACAGGGTATGCCAGTCACAATCTCATCCATATTGCTATAAAATATAGCATTCTGTGTAGAATTCAAATAGCTCCGATACATTTTGTGGTCTGCGCCGACTCGCACATGTGATCCGCTCCGTGCTATCGTGTCTCTGGACCGGAGCAGAGTGTGTGTGCGGTGCGGTGATTAGCGTGACACAGCGCGAAGCATATTTACACTTTTTGAATCGTTCCCTGTCCCTTATATAGTGCACTACGTGCCATTCACTGTACAGAAAATACTAATTCTGTAGACAAGTGACCGATTTCAGCCGCGGCTTCAGCGTCTATTTTATAGTGTAGGGGGCGGG